>NC_079191.1:392078912-392251412 GCF_029499605.1 Hyla sarda
CGGTTTAAAAAAAAAAAAAAAAAAAAAAAAAAAAGGAGCGCTATGAGTGGACTATATAAAAGTTAGGCAAATATTTGTACAGAAATACAGTAATTTAGGAACACAAAAATACCTTACATCTATCTATCTAATATCTATCCATCTATCTTATATCTATCTATCAATCTATCTAATATCTATCTCATATCTATCTATCAATCTATCTAATATCTATCTATCTATCTCCTATCTATCTATCTACTATCTATCTATATCTATCTATCATCCATCTACTATCTATCCATCTATCTTATATCTATCTATCTAATATCTATCTCATATCTATCTATCTATCTATCTCCTATCTATCTATCTCCTATCTATCATCTATCTATATCTATCTATCTACCTATCTCCTTTCTATCCATCTATCATCTATCCATCTAATATCTATCTCATATCCATCTATCTATCTATCTATCTCCTATCTATCATCTATCTATCTATCTATCTATCTATATCTATCTATATCTATCTATCTATCTACCTATCTCCTTTCTATCCATCTATCATCTATCCATCTAATATCTATCTCATATCTATCTCTCTCATATCGATCTATCTAACATCTATATCTATTTAGACAAAAAAATGAACGGCTGCAGCACTCAGGGTAAAGTGAGAAAACAAGTTGGTAGCTTTATTCCATGGCAAAATACAGATGCAACGTTTCAGTTGCCTGTGCAGCCTTTATTAAGCATGCGTGAAAAAGGCTGCACAGGCAGCTGAAACGTTGCATATATATTTTGCCATGGAATAAAGCTACCAACTTGTTTTCTCACTTTACCCTGAGTGCTGCAGCCGTTCATTTTTTTTGTCTGGATTTTGGACCTGTGACCGTGGACCATTGGTCTGCTTGCACCATTATTTTTCACATTTGGTTGTGCTGCTACCCCGCCTTCACTTTTATATCCATCTATCTCCTATCTATCTTTCTACCTCATTTCTATCTATCTCATATTTATCTACCAAACTAGAAAAAATCTGCAGCACTCCAGGATGCTGCAGATTTTTGCTTATCTATCTATCTACCTATCTAATATCCATCCAATATTTATCTAATATCTATCTATTTATTTATCTACCCCATATCTATCAATATCTATCTATTGACCCATCTCATATCTATCTATCTCATATCTATCTATATCTATCTCATGTCTATCTATATCTATCTCATATCTATCCATCTATCTCATATCTATCCATCTATCTCATATCTATCTATCATATCTATCTATCTATCTATCTATCTACCTATCTAATATCCATCCAATATTTATCTAATATCTATCTATTTATTTATCTACCCCATATCTATCAATATCTATCTATTGACCCATCTCATATCTATCTATCTCATATCTATCTATATCTATCTCATGTCTATCTATATCTATCTCATATCTATCCATCTATCTCATATCTATCCATCTATCTCATATCTATCTATCATATCTATCTATCTCATATCTATCTCATATCTATCCATCTATCTCATATCTATCCATCTATCTCATATCTATCTATCATATCTATCTATCTCTAGCTATCACAACATTTGTTCATAGATATGAAATAATTGATAGGTAGATCAATAGATCTATCTTTCTATTTATCAATTATTAGAGATAGATATGTTTAATAAATATGTCTATAATTTCTTTTAATCGAAATTATATTCAGCATAGCTCTTCTTGTGCTCATATATTACAACACCAGTCTGAATCAAGAAAAAAAAAAATCTGAGCCTTAAAACAAGAAGTATATACCTGTACACATATTTGTCTGTTTTTGTTGCCAAATTTTACAGAAATAGGCATTGAAAAATATGTTTTAGAATCTCTATGTAAAATGAATATAATGTCCGTAATGCGTGATGTGACAGCCTTTCTTTTTAGGTGTCTGATGGCTCCTGTAGTTCTTATTTCAGAGATGCATCTACCTACTTTTAAATATATCTCTCAATAAATATACAAATTTTTACAATATATATATATATATATATATATATATATATATATACACACACACACATTATATACTGTGTGTAAATATTATATATATCTTATATATTGAATACCCTTTATTAATAAACAGTTTCTAATACTAATAAACAGGTGTGTGCGCATATATATATATATATATATATATATATATCTTAATTATATATATATGTATGTGTATATATATAACATTTTTGTTGACATACATATATATGAATCTCTATCTCGCATATTTGTAATCTAAAAGCACATACATACATTTCACTATATTAAGTTTGAATAGACCTCTGGAATAATTCCTAATCACCACAAGCGTTTTACATGTTAATTTAATTTCAATAATTAATGAAAAATAATTAAAAAGGACTATTAATTGTCCCGATTCAAATTATCCTTCCTACTTGTAGCCTGAAAACAAAGGAACACTCAACCTCCTACAAATACATAACAAAAATGGGCAAATTAGTGAAGAATTTCCAATTGGCCATTAACCATTTATGGTTTTCACGACCAACACGCTGCCAAAGGACCAACTTCAAAAGGCTTCCTCACACCGCCTTCTTTTTTTTCTCCACTAGTTCCTGTCAGTGCAGGTCAGAAATACAAAAGTGGAAAGTCATTGCAAAGCCACTGCACGAATAGACCGCGCGGCGAAAATCAAACAAAGACCAATTAAACTGATCATAACGTCCCAGTGAACACGAGGAGGCTCACCTGGTATTTCTGGACTTTCTCTGTAAATTCCCCACCCTGCTCTGTACTTGCCACTATAATTACCCTGACCAAAATACTGTGAAATTACTGCTCTGATCTGCTAATAGATGAAGAAAAAAAAAAAATCAAGCTGTTGTGGTTCCATGCCAAGGGGCTCCGACAAGATGGCGCAATGCTTTCTGACATTGACGGCAACTTCTAAAAAAAACAAAAAACTCAAAAGGAGAAAATTAACGGGATGGGGTTTACATTGCCAAAGTCTGTTCATTAATTACCAATTTAATCGCGGCTGGAGGCATGACATTACAGAAATCTGGCGGAAAGTTCTAATAGATTATGAAGACCACCTAAGAAGAATGACCAAGAAATGTACAAAACAATTAATACTGTTTCACTGCTATCAAAGGCACTTAGATTATTATACATCAAGTGAAGCAAAAGAATTAGGAGCTTCACAGTGCCACCACTTGGAACAGTAAATACAATGGCACACAATTAGTAATGCACATGTGACTTTTCATTCAAGGCATATATCCTTGGGAAAGCTAGAACATGATAAGGAGAACAAAAGGAACATTTTAAATGAAATGAATAAAGATTTTAACTCTGCTCTGGAGCATGCTGAGCAAAACAGAATAGGCTGAGCAGAATCCAGGCTCAGGGTAATGGTGATCTCATTCCAGGATTACACAAACCACAATCCTGGCAAAACCCGGGGAGGAGAAAATGGCCAAGTGCTCATCTGGTATAGGTTGCAATACGATTGTATATAGACAATATATTTAGGGAGACAAAAAGACATACACATGAACAACAATAAATAACAAAAAAATGATGTGTGTAAACAAAAGGTTTTATTATTGTTTTTCAATTGATTTTGTTGGTTACTTATATGATTTTTGAACAGTCAGTGTGTTGTCTTGTTCCAAAGAGGAGTTTCCATCTATATATACTCCCTAAAGGTAGGGTCACACACACAGCGCATCCGCAGTGTATTTGACGCTGCGGATGTGCTGCCAGCAGTCACAGAGTGACTGCTGAGATAGGTTACCTGCTGCTGTGTAGCTCTGCATGTCAGCTCGTGACTGCCGGCAGGAAACAAGCCGATACACAGAGCTGCAGGGAGCTTGCTCTGCTGCCAGCGCATCCACAGCGTGTGTAATCGCACGTACAGTGTCCTGCGCATATTTAAATGGGCACTGTCAGATACAAAAACTTTTGATATGTTGTAAAGCATGTAAAAACAATAGGTTTTGCAATTGCTTTCATTAGAAAGTTTTCAGTATTCCATACTGAAAAAGCCAGTCAAACAACTGCCCCCCTGCCTGCTTGGACACATACTAGTCCTGCTGTGTCCATGCGTCATCACCTATATCATGGACACACTTCCTTGATTGACAGCCATTAGCGCAGGGCTCACAGCTGGAGGAAAAATCCTCCCACTTTTAGCTTGTGTCCCGCTACTGTCAGTGAGGACAAGCTGGGAGTTTTAGTTTTGCTAATGCTAGGGGAGATGTGAGCAGACAGCATACTGAGGGAGGGGGCGGAGACCTTCACAGTGAGGCCACGCCCCCTCCTTTTGAGAGGAATTGAGACTAGTGAGCTAAATTAAAAGTGAAATAAAGAAATAAATAAAGGTGCTAGACACATAAAAATGTACATTGTCAGGATTAGGCACTGGGTGATATGAAATAAAAAATGTTGTTGGATTGCTTTAATGGGCAGGATTTGAAGTTGCAGATTTCAATGTAAAACAAATGACTTAACACAGCTTCAAATTCTGCGCATCAAATATGCGAAGGATACGGTACGCATGAATAGACCATTAGGCTGTATTAACACACACCAGAGCCACTGCAAATTTAAAGTTGTGAAGATTTTACAAGGCAATTCTTATGTATTTTTAACTGGCACTTCAATAAAGTGATTACCTTGTAAAATCCTCAACTTGAAATCCTCAGCGGATGCGGGGTGTGTCTGAATACCCCCCTAATTGTCAAATATAGTTTCTTGCCAAATATAGGCTTTGTGATGGTGGGTAAAGATAGGATCCAGTTGGAGAACTAATACTTGACGACCAAAACGGGATCCCATAGTGCCTCATGTAAGATGGGATTTAGCTATAGTCAAAGTCAACACTGCATCCCTGCTGAGCATTTTGGTTATTCATGCTCTTCACCAGGGTTTTCCAATCAGTGAGCCTCCAGCTGTTTCACAACTACAACTCCCAGCATGCTCGGACAGCCTGTGTCTGTCCCAGCACGCTGGAAGGTGTAGTTTAAACAGCTGGAGGCACACTGGTTGTAGTTGCGCAACAGATGGGGGCACACTGAATGGAAAAGCCTGCTGTTCCTTTTGGTTATTCAGGCTCTACACCAGGGTTTCCCAACAAGTGTGTCTCCAGCTGTTTCACAACTACAACTCCCAGCATGCTGGGAAATGTAGTTGTGAAACAGTTGGAGGCACATTGGATGTAGTTGTGCAATAGAATGGGGCACACTGTTTTGGTTATTCAGGCTCTACATCAGGGTTTCCCAACTAGTGTGCCTCCAGCTGTTGCAAAACTACAACACCCAGCATGCTCAGAGAGCAAAAGGCTGTTCGGGCACACTGGGAGCTGTAGTTGTGAAACAGCTGGAGGCACACAGATTGTAGTTGTGCTATAGCTGGGAGTACACTGGATGGGAAACCCTGCTGTGCATTTTTGCTTCTGTATATCACAAGTTCTGGGCAAACCTGAGGTCTGATGCCTATAATGAATAGCTGTCAGTTCAGGACATTAGACCTGCGGTCAGCAAAGGCTTGCAGCTCTAATACAGATGAAAAAATGCATTTTACGCTAGTGTGAAACCAGTCAGCTAGTGTCTCCGGTTGTCTCATTTTCCGACCGTATGCTTTACAGGAGATCACGTTTTTCAGTCCAGTTCAAAACCAGGACTTGGTCGGAAAATGAGACTACCGGAGACACTAGCTGACTTTGGTTGGCTCATTAAAATCAATCGGGAACAGTGTGGATTCGGAAGGAGGTGGTTATAAATTCTCCTGCCATATCGGCTGCAAGATTAACAAACCAATGTGAACACAAGAATGAGAAAAAATCATTCTTTAATTTGTGACATTTAGGGGGTTAGGCAGTCTGACAAAATTTTTAGTCCTACCGGAGCTGGTAAACACAAGAGAGATTCTGATAACTTATATGAATAAAGTTATGAATTTAAGGCTTTGCTCACATCTACACTAGTGGCTGTATTTGGAGCCTCCGTCGCAGATATCATCATCATCATATCTGATGGGCAAGATAGCACAGGATTCAGTCAAAATGATTGAAGTCAATGCGAGCTTCAGGGCCGGCCCGCCGCAGGGCTGCCCACACTCAGGGAGAGCCACAGTGTGGTGCTTTACATAGCATGTTTGTGTCTGTGTGAACACACCTTTAAATAGGGTATTCTAAAAGTTATTAAGATTTTGCTGGAATGGCGGTATTAAAAAAAACAAAAAAAAGCATACTTACCTTGCCCTGGTCCCCTGCACTCTGTGTTGTCCCCTGATCTTCTCTATTCTTCATACTTCTGAGACTAGCACTTTCAGTAGGACCTGCCGCTCGCCCTACCACCAACTGAGACCGAACACCATTCCAGTACCAGCAGTATATTGTTTTTTGGCTGGAATTACAAGGTTTTTAAAGGGGTACTCTGTCTCTAGACATCTTAACCCCTTCCAAAAGAATAGGGGAGCCTTCCAAAAGAATAGGGGAGAAGATGTCTAATTGCAGGGTGTCTGGCTGCAGGGACCTTCCTCGATCTCCAGCCGGCACCCCAGTAATTGTTTGGGGCGAACCCTGCTCCATGCTGGATTACGAGCGGCCACAGCCGTCATTCCCCTCCCATAGACATTAATGGAAAGCTGCCCAAAGCCTAGCACAGCTGGCATTCCGTACATAAATGTTCAGAACGCCGGGGTGCCAGGCAAGAGATCGCAGGGGTCCCAGCGGCTGGACTCTCACGATCAGACATCTTATCCCCTATCCTTTAAATAGGGAATAAGATGTCTGGGGGCAGAGTACCCCTTTAAGAGGTTGACAGCATAATAGCAGATGTCATGCATAGGATATGACCCATCCTGTGAGGCCAGTATTGATTAAAAAAAATCACTGGTTGGTGAATGTTATCATACAGATGGAGGGGGCACAGAAAAGAGGCAGCAAAGACATGGTGAGAAATTGCAAAGACCTCTACGATCTCTCCGACAACAGCATGAAGACGTGACAGGCCCACTAAGCTAAACTATATAGTTATGTGTAAAGAACCAGGTGACAGATTCACTTTAAGGAAGTCTCCCGTGAACAGGGCTTTGCTCAATAAACTGAATCATGATATCTTCCAGACCTTACAGTCCGGTTCACACACGGCATATTTTGCTGTGGAATTCTGTTGGTGGATCTGTGCCGAAATTGTGCAATAATGGATAGAACGTTGCGGGTGAATAGGCCCCACGTGTTGCAGTACTCAATGTCATGCAATGGGTAATATCTACTACAAAGCATTGAGATTTAGTTGCTGATTTAGTGATGCCAGATATATTCTCTGGATAACTGCGCTAATTTTAATAACACAGTAAAGCAGTGTTTACCAACCAAGGTTCCTCCAGCTGTTGAAAAACTACGACTGCCAGCATGCCTGGACAGCCAAAGAAAACACTGCATTAGATAAATGTTGGCAGACTTTGGCAATACTCGCCAACATTTGGCTGTCTGGGCATGAAGGGAGTTGTAGTTTTGCAACAGCTGGAGGCACAGTGGCTAGGAAACACTGCAGTAGATGACTGTTGGCTGACTTTGGCAGTACTAGCCAACCATCTAACGTGTGGAGTTGTCACAGTAAAGAAGAATCGGGAAGTTGGATACATGCTGCAGCCAGAGATGTCTGGCATCAGCTATGTAAGTGTTTCCCAACCAGGGTTCCTCCAGCTGTTGCAAAATTACAACTCCCAGCATGCCCGGACAGCCTTTGGCTGTCCGGGCATGCTGAGAGTTGTAGTTTTGCAACAGCTGGAGACACCCTGGTTGGGAAAAACTGAGCTAAGTTCACACGGCCATTGGGCTCTGACCCTTTCTGGGTCCATTCAGCTTTTTCTTCCTCTTTGCACCGAATGGACTCAGAACAGGATGGAGCACAACGGACACCAGGTTCCTACGGATCCCCTTTACATAAATGGGGTGCGACTGGTGTCCGGTATTATACAGGAGTTGATCAAAGAAAAAAAAAATAGGCCGTGCAGTATTTTTTCTCTCTGCTCAACTCCCGTCCTTTTGACCGACCGACGGAGATCCCTCTAGAGCATTGTTTCCCAACCAAGGTGCCTCCAGCTGTTGCAAAACTACGACTCCAAGCATGCCAGAATGCTGGGAGTTGTAATTTTGCAACAGCTGGAGGCGCCCTGGTTGGGAAACACTGCTCATGAGGAGCACAGCGACTGTGTGAACAAGCCCTTATTCTCGTATCCCCACTAAGAATACACGCACGCTCACCCGAGGGTGATGGGCGCAAGGGGGAATTTCTGCTTTGTCGTTTTTAACCGAATATACATATACCTACCGCGCGCTACTCGTGTACACGCAGACTAAACAAACATCACCAAAGTAATCCAAACTATTCGCGAAGAAAGTTCTGAGCAATAAAGGGATTGACAAAGACAATGCTCTGTCTCCTTCTATCGGCAATTAGATGGCCAAAAGCTGCTTTCCTTATCTGGTGATCGTATCTCAATCTGTCACAATTATCAGCGTGGCAGAGCTGTCCTTTCAATCAATGTTTTCCAATTAACATCAAAGGACCAAGGTTGCATTCTGTTAAGTTCTGTTGTCGTGAGGATACCCCCCCCCTCCTCCGTACGTCTCCCCCCTCTTAAAAATCTGTAAAAATGAAGTTACAGGTTTAATTGCTAAAAGACGTAGAAGAAGAAAAATAAAAGCTCTTCTCCGCTGAAGGAACAATTTATCCAGGCCTTTGAAACCTTTTGTGGCGCTCAGTGAAAAGCAAAGCAATATACGACATACTTACTGCTAAGTAGTAAAATAAATACCGCTCCTACCAAAAGATGGCCGAGTGGAACATTTGAACATTTCAAATTGTTGCTAAATCTTAAATTAATTACGGGAGTTTATACGAGGGAGAGGGGGGGGGGCACACCACCAGACCCGCAGCGGGTTAACCCATTTGCTGCCGCACACTTTGATTACTCAGGCATAGCTTACATGCACATTATACTGTGTGTGTGCGTGGAAAAAGAAAAGGGCCACTACACACGCATTCTTCGGGGGATTTGCGGTCTTACCCTTTTTTTTTTTTTTACTTATGGATTTGTTGGTGAACCTTGGGCTCAGGTCAAAGGAACTATGTGATTAAAGGACGGTTTCCTCCCCCCTCCCTCCAAAAAAAACCCCATAAAACTTAACCAAATTAAACTTTCAAGAAAAGAAAAAAAAAAGTTACATAGAGATTGTCGTTTATTTGTTTGCCACAATCGGCCTCTTCTGCTTCTCGCACTTTAGACAAAAATCATTACAGTAAAAAAACAAAAAACGCTTTAATCCAGGATCAAAGAGAGGGGATTATCAGATCTTCTGGATTAGCGGGTGCTGAACTAAAGGAGTTTTACTGGATGTGTATCTAACCAAGTGTTTCCCAACTAGGGTGCCCCCAGCTGTTGCAAAATTACAATTCCCTGCTGGGAGTTGTAGTTTGCAACAGCTGGAAGCACACTGGTTTGGAAATACTTTATCAGATACACACATTCACATTGTGTTATCTGTTGCATGTCAAAGGTATACGTTATGATGCCTTTAAAGGAGATATCCAGTGCTGAAAAACTTATCCCCTATCCCAAGGATAGGGGATAAGTTTCAGCTCGCGGGGGTCCGACCACTGGGGCCCCCCGCAATCTCCTGTACGGGGCCCTGGCAGCCCGCGGGAAGGGGGCGTGTTGACCACTGCAGGAAGCGGCGGCTGACACACCTCCACAATACAACTCTATGGTAGAGCCGGAGTGCTGTCTTTGGCAATCTCCGGCTCTGCCATAGCAATGTATTGAGGGGGCGTGTCAGCCGCCGCTTCATGCGGTGGTCGACACCCGCTATCTGGCCAGCGAGACGGGGCCCGTACAGGAGATCGCAGGGGGTCCCAGCGGTCAGATCCCCTGCGATCTTAAACTTCTCAGCACTGGACTTCCCCTTTTAAGGTATACTCAGACATAGACCACAGTGTACTTGTGTCAGAATTATTGCTGTTACTGGACCAAAAAAGTCTACCAGTGACTACGTTCATTCCATCCACTGAATGTATACTCAATGGACTCGCCACAGTATATGTTAGAATACCTTTGTGAAAGTATTCTGACCTAGATCTCCGATGAGCAAAGGAAATGTGATTCAAAGTACCGCTAATGGTAGCCCAAATGGCTACAAAGCACATAGAAAGAACCCCCTAGTAAAACTAAAAGTGTTCCTGTCATTTCAGGTGACTTTTCAGGATAAGCTGCCCTGTGTGTGTATACATGAAGAGCAGCACTATTTTCGGCCATTATATAACTTGTATATGGTATTTTATTGCAGATTTCTGCTCTGCAGGCTTCATCTCCAGTTTGCAGTTCTCCCAGAGAGGGTGGGCAGAGCTCCCTCCTCCTCCTCCCTATATAGACTTGTATTACTTGTCTTGCAGACACATTAAAAAGCTGAGCTGATTTTTAAAGAAAAAGAGTTGAGCAGCAGGAGGTGGAGTGGGGTTAATAACAGGAGAAAGAAGCATTTTTGTCTATTAAGATATATTACAAAGTTTCTTATTTTTGCTTCTACTACTGTTCCATACAAAGTTTTCTCAAATGACATAGCCTATTTAACTTTCATAGGAGTTGTCCAGTAAAAATAAACTTATTCCGTATCCACAGGATAGGGGATAATTATCTGAATTCGGGGGGTCCGACCGATGGGACTGTACCCCTGCTCTTAGAGAGAGCTTGTGCTGTAGACGGCATGCACTTGGGAGTAATGGAGATGCCCCAGTGCTGTACACGGGCGTCTTTGGTGCTCCTATAAATAAATGGAGAACATGCAGCAGACTACTCTCTCAGAGACGGAGATCGCGGAGGTCCCAATGGTCAGACACCCCCCCACTTCCCTGCGATCAGATAGTGGGGGGTTGGGGTTTCCTTTGTATAGGAGTGGTTTGTGGCCCTCTGGGCCTGTTGTCTTGACGGTTGATCATTCACTCCTCCTCCAACTACGGGTATGTTGGAGTTGTTAATGGCAGTCAATGGCATGACAAAAAATACACACAAAAAAAATTTACAGACACCTCGATATTTCTAAAAATTTCCCATAAACAGTAACAAATTTACAGTGATCCAAGAAGGTATACAAATCTCTTCTACCCTTTGGCAAATTCTTTGGATCATTTTAGAAATGTTTATGGCTCCACAGTTTTCACTCAAAAGATTTCGGGCAATGATCTCCGACCTGTAACTTTCCAGCTACAGCAAAAAGACAACTCCCAGCATGGACACAGGCCATCGGGTCATGCTAGGAGCTGTAGTGTTGCAACTGAAAGAGAGTTACAGATTGGAGGCTATTGCAGTCATTGTCGAGAATTAGAAAAATATGGTGCCATTCTTCTAAAAAACAGCACCATGCCTTTTCACAGGTTGTGGGTGGTATTGCAGCTTGGCCCTAGTCAATGCCGTAGATCTTAGTTGCAATATCACTTATGGACAGGTGTGGCGCTGTTTCCACAACCCATGTCGAATTTTGTGAACCAGTCCAATACTTGATTTTCTATGAAATCCACAACTAGATCAGTGTCTCCCAACCAGTGTGCCTCCAGCTGTTGCAAAACTACAACTCCCAGCATGCTCGGACAGCCTTCGGCTGTCTGAGCATGCTGGGAGTTGTAGTTTTGCAACAGCTGGAGGCACACTGGTTGGGAGAGACTGAATTACATGAAAGGATTATGTTATACAATTAAAGACCATGACAGATGAAGAACGAGGTTTCTTCTGGTCAGAAAGCCTATAAGGAGGGATCAGGATACTCTGGTCAGTGTGACCGATGCCCTTTTATACAGCATCAGCTCACACCCTACAGGGCGGCTGAGGAAACAGCACTGCCGTGGCTCAGGGGTCTATCGGCTTCGGAAATGCCATTATGAAAAGTAAATCAGCATGAATTCCCTGGGGATGATGATCTTACAAGGTCATCTCAGAGGTTATCGGTGGGGACCAAGAGAAAGCTAACAAAGCCGGCCTGATCGCACCTGGCCTGTCACGCCGTATTTCCTTCAACACAACCCACAAGATTGTTCTGGGCACAGGGCGGACAGGAAAAAGTTACTGGTATCTTTATCAATAGAAAGAGGTGGAAGGGGGGACAGGTGAGAATGCTAAATAAATCACAAGAGAGTCCATGCTATAGAGCTATACATCTACCTGCTCTAATATAATTTCCCCTATTATCGGATCATTAATCTCATCTATGTGTCAGTCTCATATCTATCTAGTTATTAATCCATCCTGCATGTCATTTCTATCTATTTGTCTATCCATTAAATAAAGATGTCCAGTATCTAATATCTAATCTTCTATAAAAACCTATCAACATCGAGCACTGATCAGTATCTATAGCCTAATAGCCATCTATACTTCAAATATATGAAATGTCTGTCTATTATCTAACATCTTTCAATCTCTCCATTTATCTATCTATATAAAATGTCAAATATATCTTATATCTAGTTATTATGTATTTATGTATATATGAATGTATGTATGGTGTGTGTATATATATATATATTTATAATTTAACTAATATCCTATCAATCTAAAATCTATTATCTATCATCTCTATCCACCCATCCATTTATCCATCTCTTATCTATCTATCTATCTCTATATCTCTATCTATCCTATAGTTATTATCTATCTCATACTTATCTATCTCATATCTAATCTATCTATCCCTCATATCTATCTATCCATCTTTCATATCTATCATCTATCTCATATCTATCATCTATCTATCTCATATCTATCTATCATTTATCTATCTCATATCTATCTATCTATCTTTCTATCTCTCATATCTATCTATCTGTCTATCACATATCTATCTATTTATCTAGCTATCTCATATCTATCTAGCTATCTCATATCTATCTATCTATCTCTCTCATATCTCTCCATTTCATATCTATCTATCTATCTCATATCTATCTCATATATATCTATCTCATATATATATATATATCTCATATCTCTCTATTTAATATCTATCTATCTCATATCTATCTATCTATCTTTCTTTCTATCTCATATCTATCTATCTATCTCATATCTATCTATCTCATATCTATCTATCTATCTCATATCTATCTATCTATCTCATATCTATTTCATATCTATCTATCTCATATCTATCTATCTATCTCATATCTATTTCATATCTATCTATCTCATATCTATCTATCTCATATCTCTCTATCTCATATCTCTCTATTTCATATCTATCTATCTATCTATCTATCTCATATCTATCTCATATCTATCTATCTCTCTCTATTTCATATCTATCTATCTCATATATATCTATCTCCTATCTGTCTATCTCTCTATCTATCTCTATTTCATATCTCTCCATTTCATATCTCTCCATTTCATATCTCTCCATTTCATATCTATCTATCTCCTATCTATCTCTATCTATCTCTCTCTCTCTATCTATCTCCTATCTATCTATCTATCTATCTATCTCTTATCTATCTATCTCCTATCTATCTATCTATCTATCTCCTATCTATCTCCTATCTATCTATCTATCTCCTATTTATCTATCTATCTATCTCCTATCTATCGATCTCTCTCCTATCTATCTCCTATCTATCTATCTCCTATATATCTATCTCCTATCTATCTATCTATCTATCTATCTATCTCATATCTATCTATCTATCTATCTATCTCATATCTATCTATATCTCTCCTATCTATCTATCTATCTATCTATCTCCTATCTATCTCCTATCTATCTATCTATCTATCTATCTCCTATCTATCGATCTATCTCCTATCTATCGATCTATCTCCTATCTATCGATCTATCTCCTATCTATCTATCTCCTATCTATCTATCTATCTATCTATCTATCTATCAGATCAATGTCATATACTGCCTTATGTCACCAACCACAGCCTCTATACGTAGCGTATGCACCAGTAGGGTGTCTTATAGTACACTCCAGTACAAAGCACTAATAGTGAACTCTCCCGGCACTAGGAAGATGAAAGGTGCAAATATAACAATCCAATGAAGACCAGTCTACTTTATTTCTTCATCACATGACTGGAAACAGAGGAGACAGAATCTACAGTAACTTCGGCCAAGACTGAAGCAAATGAGTCGGCAGGCAATAGGTTTAGTCTGGAAAATGACTTCCGTCCAGTCTGATGATCTGAGGTCTCCATCTTTTCTGGGCAGTCGGAACACCTTGCCAGCAGAACGTATCCTTATAGACTTTATTCACCTCTGATCGGGAAGCAATCAACAAAGCCTAAACATAATTTGTGGACCATCCAGATAATTTGTGGACCATCCAATGGTTCATAATAAATGTTATTTCAACCAATCTAAAGATTGTGGGGGTTTATCAAAACCAGCACAGAGGGAAAGTTCACCAGTTGCCCTTAGCAACCAATCAGATCACTACTTTCATTTTTGAAAAGGCCTCTGAGAAATGAAAGAAGCGATCGGACTGGTTGCTATGGGCAACCGGTCAACTTTTCCACTGGACATATTCTGATAAATCTCCCCCTGTATGATTTTGTGGTTTAACATCACTTTTTTTTTTTTTTTTTTTTTTTAGGACATTATTGCTTAGACATTAAATGGAGCCAAATTGTAGTAAAGTTAGAGCAGCAGCCGCCAAATGTCAGGAATTACTCTCTATTTATTTACAGTGATATTGGCATTTTTCAGTTTTCTTAGGCTGAGTTCTCATATATCCATCCAGCTCAGGGAACAATGCCCAAAACTTGCTGCAATTAATGTCACAACTGATGGCAAAGTGCACCAGTTGGCATTAGTTGTCTAGGATCCAGTGGTCTTTATTTGTGCAGGCTGGATGGGGGGAACGCAACAAGATGGAAGAATGTGAACTGTCACGTTCAAATGAATAGGATTCGTTCTACCATTAATTGTCCTCCAGCATTTAAAGAGGCACTGTCATTATGAAAAACTTTTTATACTTTGTAACACTACTGATAAGATTACTTTTGTAAATATACATTTATCAAATATTTTTTTACATTTTACTAAAAAAATAAAAAATGAAAATAGCTGCCACTAGGGGTCATCTATCTTTATGCAGACAGACTACTCTGTATTTTGCAGCATACTGGATACCGGCCGTAAAGCATGTTGGTATCCAGTATAGGAGATCACCATTGCACCACTACAGCTTTCAGCTGTTCCTAAACTACAACTTTCATGATGGGAGTTGTAGATTTGCAACAGCTGGGGGTACAATCTTTGTAAAACTCTGCTTTAGAGCTGTGTATTCTCCAGCTGTGTGCCTCCAGCCTTTCAAAACTACAGACAAAGAACGTGTGGGCATGCTGGGAGTTGTTTTGCAACAGCTAAAGGCAACACTGCTCGAATAATGTGCTTCACAAACACTGCAGCTCCAGCTATTGCAAAACTACAACTCCCAGCATGCTTGAACAGCCAAAGCTTTCTCTGACTCCTAAATGACAAAGAAGCTGATCAGATATTCAGGAGTCTGTTAAAGCTGAATGACACACACAGCTATGTTGATTAGCATACAGCTTTACTAGGAACAGATAGAAAATGTATGCATAAAATCACTGTGCAGTAATTTGCAGACTGCCAGGCTGCTCCCAGACTCAGAGCAGATGAATCATCCCCAGTGAGGGAGAGAGATGGGCACACCCCCTCCATAAGGCAAGAATACATAGCAGGTGAGCAACAGATTAATGCTATTTGTTGGGAATATATAGGTCCTAGACACATACAAATTATATGTACATGATCAGGATTAGGTACTGAGTAACAGGTACGCTTTAAGGGTTTTTCTCACAATGAAGCCTATTTTCAGCTGTCCAATAAATTAACATATTTTTACTACCTTTCTGTGGTCTTTTATACTTTCCTTCAGTTTCTGATTCAAACTGCTCTCTCATCTTCATTGTCCTACTTTCTGTCTAGTGTACACCTTATAATGGATTTCCTGTTCCTACTGTACATTCTAGATGGGAATTCAGCAAATTCACCCTCCCTGACTACAACCATAACCCTGCTTACTACACCCACAGGAGCCTTCCACATAGTGAGTGGGAGATAGTAGAATGAAGGGGCAAACCATATGGGTCCTCCAGTGCTGGTCCAGAGGAAGTGGCACATCTATATGTATACCAACCTGGTACTAAAACTTCATTAAGTTATTAAAATGAGAGAAGGGATTGGTCACAGCCAGCTGGAAGACTTACATCACTTAGCTGCTTGGCACGTGTAGTGGCTGCAGTGCCCTGCCTCGGCTTGCTTCCTGCCTTCAGTGCTGCGTCCCTTCTGGCCTGCTCCAGTAATAACCGGGCTCGCTCTTTCAGTTCCTCTTGACGGGACAGCATTCGCTGCTGTAAGGACACAAACAGAAAAATTATATTAGAAAAGAAGAAAACTACTTACACATTTTAAAGACTTGACAAAGCACCTGAGCTTTGGGACAGGGCCATAGGCTGAAAAAAAAGGTAGTGTGTCCTCCAGGAGCAAGACATCTTTAAGGAATATGAAATAAAGGGGTATGATGGTGAATGCTACGGATGTTTTCTCTGTGCATAGATTACTTATCATTGTTGTCTTTCATGTTCATATTACTTCTAAACCAGTAAGGGTGTGTTTATATTACGGTTTATCACGATGTTTAGTGCATGCTGTGGGAAAGCCCCTGATGTACATGGCGCATGCATCCATAGGGTTTATTGACCTGGCATGTGCATTTATTATTATTTTTTTAAACAGGGGTTTGTGGGTGATGTTTCTCACTCATTGGGGGAGATTTATCAAAACTGTAGAGGAAGAGTGGTGCCGTTGCCCATAGCAATCAGATTGCTTCTTTCATTTTTAAAGAGGCCTGGGATTGGTTGCTATGGGCAACTGCACCTCTCTTACGCTACACAGGTCTTGATAAATCTCCCCCATTGTGAGCATACATAGAAAACTGTAATTGGAGGCATGTGTTGAGAAATATTCCTAAAGTAAACATAAAAAAGAGAGTTTAAAGTGTCCTTCACTTTAAAGCGGTACTCTGGTGGAAAAGTTTTTCAAAAAATCAAATGGTGCCAGAAAGTTTTGCAAATTACTTCCATTTAAAAATATTAATCCTTCCAGTACTTATCATCTGCTGTATACTACAGAGGAAGTTGTGTAGTTCTTTCTGTCTGACCACAGTGCTCACTGCTGACACCTCTCTGTGTGTTAGGAACTGTCCAGAGCAGGAGAGATTTGCTAAGGGGATCTGCTCCTGCTCTGGACGGGTTTTTTATTAATAGAAGTAATTTACAAATCTGTTTAACTTTCTGGCACCAGTTGATATGAAAAAAAATTAATAAAATGTTTTCCACCAGAGTACCCCTTTAAAAAACTTAGAGTACACCTAGAGACATGTCAAAAGTTTTGACCGGTCAGGGTTTGGGTGTTCAGATCCCCAATGATTACTAGAACTGGTTGTATCTATCTATCTATCTATCTATCTATCTATCTATCGGTCAGGGTCTCAGTGATCCAACCAGTTCAACTTTTTTTTTTAAGTGGCAGTACCTATTTGACAACAATGTCTGGGGGCTAATTGTTATGTGTAAATATGGCCACGCTAGGCAAAAAAAAATAAAAATATATGTACTCACCTTGATCCCCCACTAATGCCATTTCAGCAGTATCTGGTCCTGCTGCTCAGCAATTCCTGGTAACGGCCTCAACACAAAGAAGTGGTTGAGGAGGGTCACTGCTAGGAGTAGTGATTGGCTGAGACATAGACCAGGAGGCGCTGAGCAGCAAGACTGGACACCATTGGAATGGCTGGAATTTAAAATGTAAACCTGATGTGAAGGACCGTTGTAAATGATGACAATCTCTGTACAGTGCTACTATATATGTTTGTGCTATATATAAATGAATAAAATAACCTCATCTGATCTCTAAAGCAATAGAGCACCCAAACACCTTCATAAAGAAGTGTTCAAACAAAAGGTCCTAGAGGTTTTGATGCCCAATAAATACAACCGCTCCTTCACAGAAACCTTCACAGAAACCTTGATAGAAAACAATGTGTGTTGCTGCATGGAGCGCAAGGTAGGCACATGTTCCATGCATTCTGGATATATATGGGTGCCTCTGGCACTCCCGTGGAGAGCATACTGACCCCACGCTCCATGCAGCAGGAAGATGTGAATAGGGGCTCCTAATATACCCCTATTCTGGGAAGAGGTAGATATGTTTTTAAAGGCTGGAGTATTCCTTTAAGTTGTACAAAATATGTGCTGATACTGTCACACTAGTGTAAAACATTTTGAAACATTTACAGAGCCGACATTATAAGTGTGCAGCCCATGCAGTTACACAGGGCACATCGGCATCACAGATCACCCAAGGCTTAAAGGTGTACTCCGTTCCCTTGCTTTCGGAGCTCCGCTCCCCAGCGTCCGGAAGTTATTGTTCAGAACGATGTGCGTGCGGGCTTCCGTGTTCAGGGTCGCCCCTCGTGACGTCACGCCCGCCCCCTTAACAAAAGTCTATGGGAAGGCGGCGCGGTGGCCATCACGAGGGGCGGCCCTGAACACGGAAGCCCGCACACACATCGTTCGGAACAATAACTTCCGGATGTTGGGTAGCGGAGCTAGGAAAGCAAGGGAACGGAGTACCCCTTTAAGACCACCACGAGTCTAAAGTGTAAACCCTGAAATTAAATTATAATTAGATATATGTAGAGCTGTCATTTGAGCACTGTATGATGGTATTGTTATTCATTCAACTGTATTTGTCCAATTTATGGCATTGTTATTTGGGCACTAAACTGCATGTCTTTATAATTAGGCCCTGGTTAACCTTACAACTATAAATGAGCGAATTTTAGAAAAATTTGATTTGGCCGATTCGCCGAATTAATTTTTTTTTTTGTTCCGGTCCAAAATTATTTGCAGTGAATTGCTATTAAAGACGGCTATTTCTGGCCTACAGAGAGTCTCGATAGGGGTATAGAACACTTTGCCTTGCTGTAACACGCATAGGGTGTGCTGTGTTAGTGAAATAATACTGTTATTCAGTATGACATGCAGATCAGAGGCGTCGCTATTAGAATCACTGAAGCAGAGTGGCACAATGACAGAGCCTGAAGGTGGTATCAGTATGAGGAGACCATATAGTGTCTGAAGGGCACAGCGTGGAGGTGGCTGCAGCATGAGGAGACCATATGGTGGCTGAATGACACAGCCTGGAGTTGGCGGCAGCATGAGGAGACCATATAGTGGCTGAGTGACACAGAGTGGAGATGTTGGCAGCATGAGGGGACCATATAATGCCTGAATGACACAGCGTGGAGGTGGCAGCAGCATGAGGAGACCATATAGTGGCTGAATGACACAGCGTGGAGGTGGCAGAAGCATGAGAAGACCCCATAGTGGCTGAATGACACAGCCTGAAGTTGGCGGCAGCATATAGTGGCTGTATGACACAGCCTGGACTTTGCGGCAGCATGAGGAGAACATATAGTGGTTGAATGATACAGCTTGGAGGTGGCAGAAGCATGAGGAGAACATATAGTGCCTGAATGACACAGCGTGGAGGTGGTGGCAGCATAAGGAGACCATATAGTGGCTGAATGACAGCCTGCAGTTGGCAGAAACATGAGGAGACCATATAGTGGCTGAAATACACAACCTGGAGGTGGCAGCAGCATGAGGAGAACATATGGTGGCAGAATGAGACAGCCTGGAGGTGGCAGCAGCATCAGGAGTCCAGAAAGTGACCCGGTGGGTGGCAATACCAGTACCCGGTGACGAAGGTGGGTGAATAAAGAAAAATTTGGCATTAGATGTGTGGCATCAGGTGGGTGGCAGGATCAGAATAGTAGCTGAGGCAGGTAGGCAGAAAAAAATGGTCTCTTCTGTAAAAGTGATAGTGTGCATAAGTATTGAGGATATGCATTACGAACTTTTAATAATATGCTTAGGATAAAATATATGGACCAAATAATTTTTTTTTTAAATCAAACAAAAGGAAAGGTGTGCAAAAAAACACCATGTGCCACCTACACCACCAAGTATTAATGTGATGCAAAGACCTCTAAAAGGTGGAAGGGAAGAATGTATGGTACATTGTAACTGGTGGGGGGTAAACACTTCCCCTTTAGGGCCCTACTCTCGCATTATTAATTCCCTTCTTGGCAAGTGATACTCGCCCTAAAAAGGGTGGCCCCACACAGGAACCTCTCCCTATTTCCACCTACAAACACTGCCATTTCCCAGGGTTTTTAGGTGGAAATAGGGATTTGTTCCTGTGTGGGCTGCCCTTTTTAAGACGAGTAACACTTTCCTCGAAAAGGTGGAAGGGAACAACGTATTGTCCATTGTAGCAGGTGGGGGTAAAAACTTCCCCTGTAAGGCCCTACTCTCACCCTAATAATTCACTTCTTGGCAAGTGTTTGGGTACATATACTTTATTCTAAGATTATTATTAAAAGTTACGTTTTACGTAATGCATATCCTCAATACTTACTTGTGGTCTGATGCGGAGGAGTGTCTGTAACTGGGGAGCAGCGCCTTAAGTATGTTTAGCACTGTCCATATTTGTGAAGGGTTGGTGTGGCACCATGGTCAATCTACTCTGATGTATCAGGCATTGGTGGGTGGAAATCCTGGTTGATCCATGCCTGATTCATCTTCAAAAAAGGTCAGTCTCTCCACATTTTTCTTCTTGGGGTTACTATGGCCCCCGCTGCATTAAACACCCGCTCTGATGACACACTACTGGCCAGGCAGGACAGCTTTTCCAGGGCACAATCTGCTAGTTGTGGCCAAAAATCAAGTTTGGTTACCCAGAAGTCCAGCTGGTCTTCAAGGTGTGTTGGCATGGTCATGTCAAGGTATGCCACCACCTGCTGGTTAAGGTCCTGCTCCAGGTCTACCTGCTGCTGATGAGTTGCTTCACTATGCGAGTGAAGAAAGCTACTCAGCAGCGACTGTAGACTCTGGTACTGCTCCTCCCACCCCACCCCTCCCCAGCAGCCATGGCAGTGGAAGGTGAGCGCAGAGGCCCCACCGAGTCAGACCTGCGAGAGGATGGACAATGGCGCAGATAGGCATCGGCCAACTGAGTACATAAGAGGTCTCTGTAGTAGGTCAGTTTGTCCTCCCTCTCAGTGGGTGTAAAAAAAGGCCCCCAATGTGTGCCAGTAGCGAGGGTCCAATAAGGTGGAGAGCCAGAAGTCATCGTTCTGCCAAATGGTTACAATTCGGTGGTCACTATGCAAGCAAGCATGCATCATGCGATTTATGCAAGTGACTTGGAGGGACTCCCTGTCTCCATCTCCACTGCATACTGCTACGGTATGTCTGGGTCATCTGTCTCGCCTTCCTCATAACCCTCTAGCTCCTCCAGCTGCTCCTGATCCTCCTCTCCTGTCAGATGACTAGAAAAAAACACCCATCTTGCAAAACCTAAACTCTGCTCCACTGTACCCCTCCTCCTCCTGTTCTTATGTGGCCGTAAGATTTAGGCGCCATGACTCCAGTGACCTGACCAGTCATCGTTTCCAACACGTGTTGTAGTAGATTAAGCAGTGGAATGACGTTGTTCATCCTGTAATCCTGGCGACTGACTAATAATGTGGCTTTCTCAAAGGGCCTGAGCAAGAAGGTGTCACGTATGAGCTGCCACTGGTTGACATTGAAGTTACACAGGGGAGTCGCAAATCAAACTATGTTTGGGGATGCCGTTCTGACGCTGCCTCTCAAGGAGGGTGTGCTTTGCAGTGTTCGAGTGGCTGAAGTGCATGCAAAGTTTCCTTCCATTGTCAAGATGTCTTGCAGATGGAGGGAACACTTCAGGAACCGCTTGACAACCAGACTGAACACATGTGCCATGCAGGGTGCATGTCTCAGGCTTCCTTGTCACAGCGCAGACAAGATTTTCTTCGCGTTGTCGGTCACCATGGTACCCACTTCCAGTTTTCGTGGAGTAAGCCATGATTCGATTTCTTGATGAATTACTTTTAGCAGTTCCTCCCCTGTGTGACTCCGTTCGCCAAGGCAAACCATGTGAAGAACAGTGTGACACTGCCGTGCCCTGCACACTTGGTACGCTGGAGGGGCATTGAGACTTTACCGTGCTGTGGAGGCTGAGAACACGGTGGAAGATGAAGAGGCGGAGGCACACACTGTCACAGGACCAACGGCCTGAGAGCATAGAGGCGGAAGCGGTGTGACCTGTACAAGTTGCTGTTGTGGTTGTGCAGGAACCACATTTACCCAGTGGGCCGTAAAGGGCATGTATTGTCCCTGACTGGTAACAGCTCCACACGTCGGCGCTGCCATGCACTTTTGTACACACTGACCGGCTCAAGTACTGGCCCACCTTCTGTTCCACAAAATTGTGCAGGGCTGGTACTGCCTTCTTTGCAAAGAAATGACGGCTTGGGACTCTCCACCTCGGCTTGGCACAAGCCATCAGTTCTCTGAAAGGTGCAGAGTCCACCACTTGAAAACGAGAGGGACTGCTGCACCAGCAACTTGGACAGGAGCACATTCAGCTTCTGCGCCGTTGGATGAGTGGGCGCATACTGCTGTCTCTTGGACACTGCTTTGCCGATGGATTGCTGGCGGAATGACTTACTCGAAGTTGGAGGAGCAGGAGCATCTGGAGCGTCAGAAGATGGGTATGACACATAGCTCCCTTCGGCTGAGGTGGTGGAGCTTTGGCTGGCTGAAACAGGGAGCGGCGTGCCACTGGGTGCTGACGCAGGCTGGACCACCACATCGGAACAACGGTTCTCCCGGGCCGCTTTATGGTGATGCTGCATATGTTGACGCAGGGCCGTGGTGCCAACATTGGTCACTCTTCACCTTCTGCCGACACATCTTGCATATGGCCAGGTTAACATCCTCCAGATGCTTTATGAAAAACTGCCACACCGCCGAGTAGCTGATTTTCCCACCAACAGTCTGCACTGATTGACTGCTACTGCCGCCAACTCCCGTTTCACTACCTCCCGGGAAGGAAAGCTGCCGCAAAGCAGGTGGTCTACCCCGGGCACGTTTGGCTCCAGACTTTTCACTTCTGCTACCATGCTGACTGCCAACCATGCTACCACCTTGCTGGCTCAGCTACTGCCTCACGGCAACCTGCAACCCTCTTGTCCTCCTTCCGCACCCGGCTCCCAAGTGCGATCGGCTTCATCAACATCGAGCTGTGTCTGCACGTCACTGATTTTCTCCTCAGGTTCCTCAACAGTGTCTGCTTTTGGAGCCTGAATGCTCACACCACCTCCCATGCCACTCTCCTCATTACTACTTGCCCGCCTAGCGGAGGAAGCGACGAATGTCTCCTCCACTTCTTGGCTGGGCTGTAGCTGCTGACTGTCCTCTAGTAGAGCGTCCTCACTAAATAGTGGAGCTGAACCCACAGCATAAGATACTTCTGTGGGGGAGGGAACAGCATAGGACAGAGGCAATTGGAGGACAGGGACTGCTCCCAGGCCATGCCAACTGAGGTTTGCGTCTGAGGAACCCACCGACTGTTGACTGGGGGTGTCAGATGTCACTTGTGATGAAGTGGATGACCGTGTTAACCAGTAGATGATGGCAGATGGGTTGCTGGTTGAGACACGACTGCTAGCTGATACCAGGAGCTTAGGCCTCTCGCTGCGACTTCTGCCACTTTCCCCTAGTCTGCTGCGACCTCTGCCTGATGAATTTAGGCCTCTGCCACTCCTCTGTGCACGTCCTGACACCTCTCTGCCTGACATACTTAGTGGGTATATGAGGGGAGCACAATACACTCCACTACGCTTAAAACAGTAGTTGTCTACAACACCAGTAGTGTTGAGCGTGAATATTCGCATTTCAAATTTATATTGCGAATATATTCGCTATATATTTGAAATTGCGAATATTCGAATTTTTTCCGCATATGTGAATATTCGCATATGTGACTTCCCATGTGCAAATATTCTCATACGTGAATTTTCGCATATTCCTTCTTTTCACTTGTGGGCCAATTAGAATGATGCAAATACACTTGTCAGAGGTTATCAACAACATCCCTCGCAACCAATAGTAAAGTTGCCCACCCCCTCACTGTTTTCTTCCTCGAATACGCGAATATTCACACATGTGAGTATGCGAATATAATGAATACGTGAAATTCGCGAATAGAGGACGAATATTCGTCTATATATTTGCGAAATCTTGCAAATTCGAATATGGGCAATGCCGCTCATCACTAAACACTAGCAGGTGTGTACTTTTGGCTGGCCTTTCATAGTATCAAGGCCCTTAAGACTTTAACAGGAACAAAATGGTACACCACTTAGATGTACGTATGTGATATCCACTTATGAGGAAAGCCCAATGCGCTCCAGTACGCTTAAAACAGTATTTGTCTACAACACCAGCAGGTGTGTACTTATGCCTGGCCTTTCACAGTATCTAGGCCCTTAAGACTTTAACAGGAACAAAATGGTACACCACTTAGATGTACGCACAGGTTACACTTAATCGTTCCCTTTCTATAATGCGAGGCCACAGCGTTATAGAAAGGGAGGGTCATCGTGTCGCAGCATCATAGCGGGTAGGGCCCGGCCATGGCTAATAGCGCGGCACTAATCGCGGTGCCGCACACTATTAACCCTTTAGACGCGGCGTTCAAAGTTGATCACTGCGTCTAAAGTGAAAGTAAACCAGTCCCGGCCAACTCAGTTAACTGTTTGGGACCACTGTGGCGAACAGCTTGTAGGACATCAGGAGGATCCCTACCTGCCTCCTGCGTGTCCAATCGCCGAATGACTGCTCAGTGCCTGAGATCAAGGCATGAGCAGTCAAGCGTCAGAATCCTTGATCAATGTTATCCTATGGGATAACAATGATCAATGTAAAAGATCAGTGTGTGCAGTGTTATAGTCCCCTTCCCTAATAAAAGTTTGAATCATCCCCCCCCCTTTTCCCATAAAAAAAAGCTGTGTAAATAAAAATAAACATGTGGTATCGTAGCATTCAGAAATGTCCGAATTATAAAAAATATATTGTTAATTAAGCCGCACGGTCAATGGCTTACGTGCAAAAATGTTCCAAAGTCCAAAATAGCGTATTTTTGGTTACTTTTAATATCATGAAAGAAATGAATAAAAAGCGATCAAAAAGTCTGATCAATACAAAAATGGTACCAATAAAACATCAGATCACTGCGCAAAAAATGAGACCTCATATCGCCCCGTAAGCAGAAAAAAAGTTATAGGGCTCAAAATATGACAATTTTAAACGTGTTAATTTTCCTGCATGTAGTTATGATTTTTTCCAGAAGTATGCCAAAAATCAAAACTATATAAGTAGGGTATCATTTTAATCGTATGGACCTACAGAATAAAGAGAACGTGCCATTTGTACCAATAAAAAGGAACTGCGTAGAAACAGAAGCCCCCAAAGTTACAAAATGGCGTTTTTAAGCCAATTTTGGAGATCAATAATTTTTTTTTTGCCGTAGATTTTTGGGTAAAATGACTGATGTCATTACAAAGTAGAATTGGTGGCACAAAAAATAAGCCATCATATGGATTTTTAGGTGCAAAATTGAAAGAATTATGATTTTTTTAAGGTAAGGAGGAAAAAAACGAAAGTGCAAAAACGGAAAAAACCTGAGTCCTTAAGGGGTTAATGGAGGACAATATGCTTTTAGTGCTCTGCTCACCCTAACTTGCTGGCTATTAGCTTTTCAGTTGTTGTACACACCAGTGCTGCAGCACACAGTCGCTGTGTACTACACCCAAAATTGCACTCTCTCTCAATCTCACTCCCTTCCCTATCAGTGCTTTTAGGTTGGATTTGGGTTTTAGGTGAATCACTACTGTAAAAAAGCTTTTCCGTGCAACACACACTGCTCTCTGTCCCTCTCTGCAATAGAATGCTGATGTGACTGGGAGATGTATCGCTGCTGTAAAAATGCTTTTCTGTGCAACACACACTGCTGTCTGTCCCTCTCTCTCTCTCTCTGCAATAAAAGGCTGAAGTGACTGGTCGCAAGATGGCTGCCGAATATATAGGGCTGTGACATCACAGGGGTGGCTGACTGCTGATAGGCTGCATCCTGCATGTGATTCAGGATCATCCCGCTGACCCTTGTTCCTGCCTTCTCAGGATTCCTTGCCCCATGTCCTCACATGTGGATGCGCCATTTTAGATGCCCTGGAGCTTAGACCGCACTAAATGGAGTTTAAAGAAGCGATTTGCGTGATAAAATCATGGCGATGTTTGTATTCGTTACAAATCGAATTTTTACTGAAATTTGTATCGAATTCGGATTCGTCAGATTCGATTCCCTTGTTCCTACTTACAACAAATGGGTGTGGTGCAAAGTAATAGCTTGTAGAGGCGTAACATGGGCCGCAATGCAAAATCTGTTACAAGAACCCCAGATGTAATGCTTATGTAATGTATAGTAGTAGTCTACTTATAAAGAAAAGAAAGAAAGCCCTTATGGGCCCTTTAGGCTCCTAGGTACCCTATGTACTCCTTATAGTAACACCCCTGATAGTTTGGTCATAGCTTGGTGGAAAGAATAACATAACATAATATAATAATATAACACCAGGCAACATAAAATTGCCAGTAAAATTGCATAGGACCAAGAATGTACTGGGTGACAGCTAAACATCCTCAAAGCGGCTTCTTGATCAGTGGTCTTTAAACTGGGGACCTCCAGCTGTTGAAAAACTACAACTCCCAGGATGCCCGGAAAACAGGACCTGCAGATGTTGCAAAACTACCACTCCCAGTATGCCTGGACAACAGTTGACTGTCCAGGCATGCTGAGAGTTGTAGTTTTGCAACATCTGGAGGTCCACAGTTTGGAGACCACTGAAGTAGATAATGTGAGGCTACTGCCAACCAGTCATATCTGGCTCTCCTTGTAGTGAGCAGATGTTTGTACAATACTTGTGCATCCTGTACATTACTTGTGATGCCTGGGCAGGGCGCCCTGGTACATGCAGTTCATAGGCATAAAGATTGCTGACAGCTTGGCAAAATGTGAATATACCATGAATGTCTTTTATGAGACATATAGCAGAAAGAAAAGTAACACGTAGCGACTCACCACTTCTGTAGAAACTTGTTTAATAGTGCAGGTTGGCGTACAGCTGGCACATAACAACGGGAACGGGTGTGCAGGGAGGGCTAGACGTGGCGGGGGGAGCTCGAGACGATGGATCCTATTTCGCGTCCAGTGACGTTTCTTCCGGTCCGGAGGACCGGAAGAAGCGTCACTGGACGCGAAATAGGATCCATCGTCTCGAGCTCCCCCCGCCACGTCTAGCCCTCCCTGCACACCCGTTCCCGTTGTTATGTGCCAGCTGTACGCCAACCTGCACTATTAAACAAGTTTCTACAGAAGTGGTGAGTCGCTACGTGTTACTTTTCTTTCTGCTACATACAAATGTGCTTACCTTCCACACACGTCTAGCACCACACTTCACCAGTCGGGAACGGATAGGTCTCATCACCCCGCCACAGTACGGAGAGCCATTAGTCAGCTGTGCCAGGTCTTTCTGCCTCTTTGGTACAGGTCTTTTATGAGACAACTTGAACATTGTGGACTTACTGCAAGCTATTTTTTTTTTATGGCAGACAGAGGTGTTGAAAAACAACCAATGTGACACCTATGCAATAATTGGTGGTATACAGAATTTTTTTTCACAGTCCTGTATTAGACCAGGGGTACAGAAAACCGTGTGCTGGGAGGCAGGATGTGGCATGAGTCAATACATCATGATGTATCCCATAGGAATGGTGTGAGTGTGACATGACTAATACCTCCACATCCCCAATGGCTATCTTTCCATTCAGATCTTGAATTACCAATGTGTAGATGGCCAACTTACGGAAAATACCTGACACTGTACAGTATATATAAATCCAACAATGGGATTTATTGGGGTGAGCAAAAAGAAAGCAAAGTTCAACATGACTGCTTCTTGAAATTTTATTTATATCTATCTTTCAACCTCATATCCTGGACCCCATAGTAAGTAATTATAGTTGTCAGGATGTTTAAAAGTCCCGGGCAATCTCTGCTGCTCAAGACTAATGTGATCAGGAGATGTAGCAGAAGTTCCATAGACTTGCATGGAACTTCAGAGAAAAAAAACCTTCCCCACCTTGCAAATGGGGGTGGGTAAGGGTTGATTTAACACTCACACATTTTTGGTTGTCGAATAAGTAACTTGTGTACAAAGTTTACCCGAAACATCGCCAGCCATCTGGAAGTTATGCCTAAACGTACATAAATAGACACATATACGTTGAACATAATAAGCTCCCGATATGTGCGGCAGGGAAGGGAGCCAATGGAACTTCCTAACATTGTCTGTTCTACAGGGAGGGGGAGGCTGAGCTCAGAGCATGTCCTATTTAAAATGGTATCTTGTCTGTCTACATGACTGATGCATAGGGCTCTTAAAATCAATCATGGAGGGCCTGGAAGGCAAGGGCAAGAGAGGAGGCATGCCAGGCGTGGCACTTAAAGGGCTACTAAGGTGGAACCCATTTTTTTTTTTTTTTTATCAACTGGTGCCAGAAAGTTAAACATTAGTAAATTACTTCTATTAAAAAAATCTTAATTCTTCCAGTACTTATTAGCTGCTGAATACTACAGAGGAAATTCTTTTCTTTTTGGAACACATAGCTCACTGCTGACAACATTAACACAGTGCTCTCTGCTGACATCTCTGTCCATTTTAGGAACTGTTCAGAGCAGCATATGTTTGCTATGGGGACTTTCTTCTACTCTGGACATTTCTTAAAATGGACAGAGATGTCAGCAGAGAGCACTGTGGTCATGATGTCAGCAGAGAGCTCTGTGTTCCAAAAAGAAAATTATTTCCTTTGTAGTATTCAGCAGCTAATAAGTACTAGAAGGATCAAGATTTTTTTAAATAAAAGTCATTTACAAATCTAAATATGTTGTGCAAAAATAGCCCAAACCTCAAGGATAGTAGTTAAAAAAATGGCAAATATAACAAAATATGCAGTGATAAAATCAATGAAAAAAATTGACCGTATAAAACATACAGTGAATTACTAAATTCAGTTACTGGACGTCCGGATACTAAACAGTCTGTGTATGGGGAAATAATATTGGTTGAATGTCCATAAAAGTTATTGCAGTAGTGATTAAATATTACCCGATCCTGGTGATGGTATCGTGCTGTGATGTTCAGACAGCTATTGAGGAAGGGGTCTAGAATTATTTGCCTGAGTACCCCGAAAACACGTTCTAGCCTATGACCACATAGAACCCACTGTAAGCCGACAGTGGGTGTCGCACAAATGTCGCACCTGCGACTACGCGATTTTTCGTGCGACATTTTGACTGGAAAGCGAGAAAAGCAAGTTTTCCAAAACTTAACTACGTAGTAATAATTTTAAAATGGACTACGGGTAGTCAGGTATTTATTAACTGCGAAAGTCGCAACTGCGCAAAAAAAAGTCGCAACAAGGTTAAAAATTTACTAAATTTACTCCAGCTCAAACATGGAGCAGAAAAAGCTACTACCAAAGTAAAAAAAAAAAGGAAAAATTGCTTACGTGAAAGAAAATTATCAACAGGCTGAAAGCAGTTGATAAATAAGTCGCACATAAGCAAAAAAAAAGTAAGGAAAAAAGTACTAAAAAAAGGAATACATAAGCAAACATTGATAAATGTCCCTCTGTATGTTTTATACGGTCAATTTTTTACATTGATTTTATCACTGCATATTTTGTTATATTTGCCATTTACTTTTCCTGCCACAAGGGCCCTGTGTGAGGAATATACACAATTAAAATCTTATACATCTAATAAAATATCTGGTTAATTGAAGCACAGTCTTGAAAAAATTTTTTAACCTTTTTTTTAAACTACTATCCTTGAGGTTTGGGCTATTTTTGCACAACATATTTAGATTATTTCATCACTTTGGTTATAAGTGATTGCCCCCGATACCTCGGACAGTAGGAAATTGTGAGCTGCACCAACCCCTTTTTTTCTTCTTAATTTACAAATCTGTTTAACTTTCTGGCAACAGTTGATTTAAAAAAAAAAAGTTTTCCACCGGAGTACCCCTTTAAGCAGCTCAGCTCTGCCTCCTTGACACTTAAAGAGAAACAAAACGGAGATTTTTTTCAGCCCTAGGAATGGTACAATTTGCTTTTATACCCTAAGGCTAGGTACGGAATTTCTGCTTGCAATTCCGCTTTGAAATTGCAGGCAGAAATTCCGCTTGCTAAAATGTATAGTGTGGTGAATGGGTTTCCGTTCACAAATTCACACTACGGAATTTGTGAAGCGGAATTTGTGAACGGAAAACGCGCTTGGAAATTTCAGGCAGAAATACTCGCGGAACACATTGTGGTCTATTGGAGACTGCAGTGTCCGCGCGGCACTGGCAGCACTTGAAATCTCCGGGTGGAAACTTTCTGCCCGGAGATTCTGCAGTGTGAACCTAGCCTAACAGCTGTGCAGTCTACAGATCTTACCAGCAAATAAAGCTGGCAGATTACCTTTAGGCTAGGTTCAGACTACGGAATCTCCGGGCAGAAAATTTCCACCCGGAGATTCCGAGTGCAGCCAGCGCTGACTGAATCAGTCGGCGCTAGGACCGCGTGGACACTGCAGTCTCCAATAGACTGCAATGTGTTCCGCGCGGATTTCCGCCTGAAGAAAGAGCAACCCCTTTCTTCAGGCGGAAATTTCCAAGCGGATTTTACGTTCACAAATTCCGCTTCACAAATTCCGAAGTGTGAATTTGTGAACGGAAACCCATTCACTACACTATACATTTTAGCAAGCAGAATTTCTGCCTGCAATTTCAAAGAGGAATTGCAGGTGGAAATTCCGTAGTATGAACCTAGCCTTAAAGTGACCTAGCACTGACACTACCTCCAGTAGGTGGCACAAGAGAGCAAGCAACTCTTCCTTCTGGAGGACATGTATATTGGGGTCAGCCTGACATGCATTGGGGGCTGCCAGTTTTCAAACAATCTTTTGCTTAGATGCTTCTTCACAAACCACATTCAGAATGAGTTGCCAGGCTATGAGAAGATTGATATTTTGCCAACCTGGAACATAATGACATTGACAAAGCATTTATGGAATTTATTTTAACCTTCTCTAAGGCAGTATTGTTAAAGCTGCTTATTGCATCGATTGACTAATGTTTCCAGCAGGTAATTTCAGAATATACTGTGGCCTCATGTATTAAAATCACATGGTCAAACAAGATGAGCATTGAGTTCAGTGCAAAGCATACGGCATCCTCTATCTACGTTAGGGTGAAACAGTGAATTTTCCCTTTTGGAAAAACACACAGGGATATATGCCGTACAAATCAGAGGCAACCTTCTTATGTGTACCGCATATTTCACTCTTTATATGCATGGGTTTTGTTGTGATGTTGGGCATGTATTAGTCCCATTCAATTACACTAATCTGTATACAGGCTTTTTTTTTATAAGTCTTCTGCATGAAATACACAAGAATAAGTCACAGCCCTGCTAGCCTCCTTTAACTCAGTTTCTGCCAAGTCCCCCTTCCCTGGCTCCTTTCTCCAAGCATTTATTACTGTGATCCCAAAGGAGGGCAAGGACCCGAACCTTTGCCAAAGTTATCGTCCCATATCCCTTATTAATGTGGACGCAAAATTGTACGCCACATTACTGGCCCTTAGACTGAACCCGTTGTTGGGGATCCTCATTCACCCTGATCAGGTGGGGCTTCGTACCTGCCAGAGAGGCCAGGGATAATACCCTTAAGACCTGCTCTGTGATCCACCATGCTCAATCTTCTCGGTTGCCTTGTGTCTTATTGTCCCTGGATGCCGAGAAGGCTTTCGATAGGGTGGCGTGGGGGTTCTTGAGGGGTGTTCTGTCTCACCTGGGTTTAGGCCCGCTAATGTTGTCACGTATTTTTGCCCTGTATACTCCCCCTCAGGCCAGGATACGGATTAATGGCTCTCTCTCCTCTCCTATCGCCATTCGAAACAGCACGAGACAAGGGTGCCCCCTGTTCCCCCTCCTATATGTCCTAGCCATGGAACATCTCTTGCAAGCCATCAGGCAGAACGAACGGGTCCGGGGGGTGCCGATCAAGGGTGAGGTTGTCAAGTGTGCTGCCTTTGCTGATGACCTGTTACTGTACCTGTCAGACCCTGGTGGTAGCCTACCTGCCCTCTTCGCTCTCTTAGATGAATACAGTCGCTATAGCAATTACAAATTAAATATATCTAAGAGTGTGGCCTTGAATGTCTCCCTGGGTCCTGGAGGTGTGGCGGAGCTCAGGGACCAATATGCCTTTCGTTGGGCGTCCGGCTCCTTTAAATATCTAGGGGTCCAGGTCCCCAGTGATTTGACGCGCCTATATGACTTGAACTTCGGCCCCCTACTTACCTCCTTTTCCTCTGACTTGACCAATTGGGACAGACGGGACTTTTCCTGGATTGGACGAGTTAACATACTTAAAATGAATCTCCTGCCCAGACTTCTTTACCTCTTTCAGACTATTCCTATCCTTCTCCCCCGCTCCTTTTTTATGACCATAAATAAAGTTTTTACTAAATATGTGTGGGGCCAACGAGGTCACCGCATGGCTCGGAAGGGATTAACTCACCCCAAATTGCATGGCGGTCTGGCCCTGCCGGACCCTCATCTCTACTACATGGCTTCTGTTGCGACTAGGATAATGGACTGATTCCACCACTCAACTGGTAAGCTGTGGGTGCATTTGGAGGCCCTCCTTGCTCCGGTCCCGCTCACATCCCTGCCTTGGACGCGGGCATCCTACTGGACCACATCTCTCCAGGCGAAACTCCCATATATAGCGCGCACCGTGCTTCGGGCATGCCAGCGCCACTTGGGCAGGGCAGGCCTCCTACGCCCCAATGGTCCCCTGACGTCTATACGTGACAATCCTGACTTTACACCGGGTGGACGAGTGGGGCCCTTCCTAGGTAGGTCTCGTGGACAGACTTTTCTATTTGTTCACGTTCTCCACTCAGGCTCCTTGAAACCACTGGCGGAGGTCCTACGGGAGGAACATCACACGCCTGCTCAGGTATGGCAATACAACCAGCTCTCCCATTTTTACTCTACCTGGAAACAGTCCCTTGACCTCCATAGACCTCCCCTCCCGTTTGAATCTTTATGTCTGGCAGGTGAGTCCCCGGGACACTTGATTTCTGTTATCTATGTCCTCTTGATGTCTACATGCACCTCGCAGGTCCCAACTCACCAGGAGGGTTGGTCCCGGGAGCTGGGCTGCACCCCTAATTCTTTGGACTGGACTAAGGCGTATGCCTTGTGCCATGGGTCCTCAGTATCTGTACAATTGCAAGAAACCAATTTCAAAGTTTTATACAGGTGGTACAGTCTTCCGGCTCTACTGCACCGGTGCTTTCCATCTGTCCCTAATTTATGCTGGAGATGCGGCTCGGCCCCTGGGACCATGCTTCACGTCTGGTATGACTGAGCACTTTTGCAGTCTTTCTGGACCGGTGTCTTGTCTGCCGTGTCCAAGATTTCAGGTTCCGCTGTCCCTCATACCCCCCAAGTGGCCTGTCAATGGTACCGGGTCAATTGAAATCACTGAAAAAGGGTCTGATCGGTACTCTTCTATCTGCCGCCCGTAGGGTTCTCCCCCGCAAATGGAAATCCGTCCTGTCCCCGACTTTGGTTGACTGGGTAGGTGAGGTGCAATACATCTACGGGATGGAGGAGTGCATCGCGGACATGGCGTCCAAACCTGAGCGTTTCCAGCTGCGCTGGTCGCCGTGGGCCGACTTTTTGTCCTCCCCTGAGCATCGGGCCCTGTCCCTGTCTTCTCCTCAGCCTGTTTCTCAGCCACTGGCCCTAGATACTGGCCATCCTCCCCTGTGAGGGGCTGTCCTCCTTTACTTGTCTCCCCTCCTTTGTTTCTGGCTCCCTCTACCCCCCCTGCTGGAAACTGCATTGTCTCGGTTTTATTGGCCTGCCTACTTTGTGCTATCTAGCGCCTGACCGGCGTATGTATATGTTTCAGTACTGATTGTATGGACTCCCCATTTCCGATGTCTGTTTTTCCCCTTTTTTTTTCTTATAGTTTGATTTCCGCCTACTTGCAGCGGATGTTGTCTTTGTTATTAATGTTTAATAAAAACTTTTTTTTTTTTTTTTTCAAATCAAAAAGAATAAGTCACAGGTTAGAGCTGGGCGGTATGGCCAAATATGTGTATTGCGGTATTTTTGTAACTTATGTCAGTTCCACGGTATATAACGGTATTCCCCCCCCCCCCCAAAAAAAAAAAAAATTATTAGCACAGCGCTGCACTGTCCCCATCGGGGTACTACTCATGTCACCCGCAAGGGCTGCTCTCCTCGTCCTCCTGTTTGTTGCGGCCACCGACGCTGACACTCTATAGCTGTATTTCTTTGCCCGGGCTGCAAAATGGTAAACAAAAATAAGCTTCGGCCTTACGCTGGGGATGTGAACGTCGGACAGCCGTCAGCCTATCACCGGCCGCAGCCATGTTCCGCCTCGGCCGGGGATAGGCCGAGCCCACTGTCATGTAAGAAGCCGGCTTCTTACATGACAGTGCGCTCAACCTATCACTGGCCGAGGCGGAACATCGCTGCGGCCGGTGATAGGCTGACGCCTGTCCGACGTTCCATTCTCTAGGAAGCTGGTCCGGACCGATGGGGAAGGTGAGTTAAAGTTTATTTTGTTTATCTTTTGCAGCCCGGGCATAGGGATACAGTATAGATCAGTGGTCTTCAACCTGCGGACCTCCAGATGTTGCAAAACTACAACTCCCAGCATGCTGGGAGTTGTAGTTTTGCAACATCTGGAGGTTGAAGACCACTGGTATAGAGTGTCAGCGTCGGCGGCCCCAACAAACAGGAGGACCAGGAGTGCAGCGCTTGCGGGTGACATATGTGAGTAGTACCCCGATGGGGACAGAACAGCGATAGCGGGTCACATATGATTAGTTCCCGATGTGGGGACAGCGCAGCGCTGGGCTGACAATTCATTCATTCCCGAGGGGGAGGGCCCAAACCGGTATTGCGGTATTGGTTAAAAGTCATATCAGGCAGCACAAAAATTTCGGTATTCGGTATGAACCGGTATACCGCCCAGCCCTATCACAGGTCACTTGTTAAAGTGCATTTGAAGTATACGCTGCAGTTGAGTGTGGACTACCATACAAACCTCCACTGAAAACAATGGGTCGCACATTGCTCACGATTTAAGGGACATATGTTGGTGCATTGTATGCACCGAAATCCACTTAAAACAATGACAAATTGACAATGACAAGATTTCCCCGCCTTTAGGATACGTTCACACGTACAAAATCCACAAGTTAATCATGTTGCTACCCATTGACTTTAATGGGTCGGCAGCAAATCTGCAATCAGAATTTCTGCAGCGGAAAACGTACGTGTGAACATAGCCTATATGCCTACAGAGGTGTGGAAATAAAAAAAAATAAACTTGCCCAAGGGACTAGAACAGAGCCCAATCTACTTGTCCCTCATGACGATCCACTTGTTTGGGCCAATTTACTCTTCTACACTCTCGTTTTTTCCTCCTTGCCCTATAATAGCCATAACTCTTATTTTTCCATCTACAGACTCCTATAAGGGCTTGTTTTTTGTTTTTTTTTGCAAAACCAATTGTACTTTGTAATGATACCTTTTAGTTTTCCATAACAGTTTTCCGAAACAAACAAAATATATATTGGTGAGGTGAAATTGAAATAAAAATGTTCTTTTTTTTTACGCCATTTACCTTGTGGTCAGCTAACATGTTTTGATAATTTAGGTCGTCTTGATTACAGCAATACCAGATTTGTAGTTTCCGTCATGTTTTACTAATTTAAAAAAAATTCTGAACTTTTTAAAGAAAATGTTATTGCTATTTTCTGAACCCTGTAGCTTTTTTATTTTATTTCGTATACCAGGCTGTATGAGGGCAAATTTTTTTGCGCCATAATCAGTTTTTTGTATCGGTACCATTTTGGTATTGATCTGACTTTTTAATTGCTTTTAACTTTTTACTGGGATATTATAAAATTCCAACTCTAAGGTTTGGTATTTTTTTACTGTATGGGATATGTAATGTTATATTTTAATAGTTTGTACAATTATGCAATACCAAATATATTTATTTTTATTATGTTTACATGTTTTTATATAGGAAAAGGGGGTGATTTGAACATTTAATATGGAAGGGGTTAATGTGTGTCTTTTAAACTTTTATTAAACATTTTTTTTTATACTTTATTAGTCCCTTGGGGACTTTTAGGAGGAATCATTAAATTCCTCATATAGATCAATGGAGTTATACTGAACTCTATTGAACTCTGCACACACTGTGTGCTCTGAGCTCCATTGATAAAGCCTAGTCTAGCCAGGATCTATCTATGACAGAAAGGGTTAATAGCCAGCCGCGACAATCGGGATCGCCACATGCTGGCTATTAGCGGTGGCCCCCAGCTACTGAAAAAAACAGCTGGGGGCTGCAGAGTATGGCGCGGGCACAAGTCAGGAGCCCACTCCATACACCCCTCTGAGTGCCGCCGTGCTCGTCGGGGGCTTTCAGGTCGGCCCTGCTTGCCCAAAGCAGGGCTATGAGCCTGAAAAATTCACCTGCCCGGTACTGCATGTCCCGGGCATCAGGTGAAAGGAATTCCACATCCCTGCTGCCTATAACATATTTAGGCATATACATTTTTTATATTTTGCTTGAAGACCTATAAAACTAAAAAAAAAAGAAAATCACTGACGGGAGACCGTGGCAGACAATGATTGGCATATCCTGCTGACACAAAGCAAAAGAAAAAAGTCTGTCTAAATAATGCAGCTCTTCTCTGTGGAAGAAAAAGGGTCAGAGCTGCAAAACCACACATTTCATATGTCACCGGCGTGTTTCGGATGCACACTAGTGCCCTTAGTCATGAGAAACGCACTGGTGATATATGCATTCAATAGATCAATAAAGCATTGAAGGTTTTATGTTGTCTGGGAGAAGGATTCATTTTTTGCTATGTATGTATTATATTGTCTCATTGGCTTTCAGTGCTCCCTTGTATGCTGGAAAAAAGGTAGGTGAGCAACGCTGGTTTACTTTTTCTTTAATTAGGTTTGGAGCCCAACCTGATCTGAGCCCCTTTACATCGACTGCATTACAGCTGTACCTGCTGTCCCTATATTTGTACGTCCTTGCTTGCTGAGCTAATACCATGTCCCTTGTCCTAATGTTACGCCTTAAAACAATAAAATAAACCAAAGCTCCAAATTTAGCAGGTTATGAAGTTAATGGGCTCATAACTAACATGTAATATGAGGAAAGTCAGTCATGTTCCCTGCTACTGTGCTGCCCAGAATGATTTGCAGAGACACAAAGACTCCGAGAGATTTACAATCCAATAATCTATGTGAAGTGATTTACAACCTGAAAGGAACCAAAAGTGACACGCGTGCAGTAAAGCACATAAAGACGCTCCCAGCCCTCTAATTTGTAATCTGTATAAACAAAATGTGTCTTTGTTAATGTGCATAATGCAAGGTGATGTGATGAAATTTAGCAAGCGCTCCTACTTGTTGACTCTCGGGTGACAGACGTTCCTCCCTTGCTGTCTGCACTTGGAAAGTTTCTTTACAACCACAAAATAAGATAAGCAAAGCGGAAAAGCAGGAAAAGTAATAATAAAGTATCACTCCATATTAATTCAGACAAGGAAACAGTCACCTGTCCATATACATGGTTGGGTAAGCCAGGACAGGGACATAGGTAGGTTACACATGATCGATCTGATAACGTTAGGGTTGTGCAGAACGCTCAGACAGTTTTATCCAGTTTTTTTATATCACTCAAATCCTGCTAGCTAATGGATATCAGATGCAACCAGGCGGACCCCCATAAAAGTCAATGGAATCAGACTGGATACGTTGGTATCTGTTGTGCAACGGACCTCTGGCTCAGTTTTTTTTTTTGTCATGAGCGGACTCCACAACAGGACTCTGACACAAATGTGCACTAAGGCTGCATTCACACGTTTTCAGCCTACGGTTGCTGGCTGGGGGAGGGGAAAACCGGGCGCTTCCCGTACCCCAGCCAGACCTACGCTGAAATCCATTTACTCTAATGAGACGACCGGAGTCAAACGGTGACTCCGGTCGGCTCATTTTTGACCCGTATCCGGTTTTGTGACCGGATCTAAAACCGTAGAAACCGCATACGGGGTCAAAAATGAGCTGACCAGAGTCACCGTTTGACTCCTGTCGGATCATTAGAGTAAATTGATTTCAGCGCAGGTCAGGCTGGGGTACGGGAGCACCTGGTTTTCCCCTCCCCAGTCGGATCCGGCAACCGTATGCTAAAAACGAGGTGTGAATGCAGCCTTAGCCTGGAAGAGGATTGTCTTTTTAGGGGAAAACAGGTTCTTATCCCATCTGCTAGTTGCTCATCTATAGCTCCAAAATGTACTCACTATATGGAAAAAGGTACTGGGGCACAGTTATTAAAGCGCTCAGCAAAGTTCAACAGAAAAGTGTGCCTGCATCTCCCCATGCTGGAGCTGAAGATTGCCCTGAAACTTTGGACTTGCACTTTAATGGATTAATTCAATGAGCGGTATTTTCGTAAAGTGAAAGCATTTAGGAACCAAAGCAACGTAAAGCAAGACCACAAAAAATTACAGAGCGGGGTCACAGAGATCTGAGACGCATAGCCCGTAAAAGTCTCCATTGCTTTGCTGACTCAATAACTACAGAGACCAAAATCTCACTTAGAATTAAAATCAACAGAAAAATTTCCCCCACCAGGAGCTCCATGACACAGATTTCTATGGCCAAGCAGCTGCATGCAAGCCTTACATCACCAAGTACAGTACAAAGGCTTGGATGGAGAGGTGCACAGGACTCTGGAGCAGAGGAAATGTGTTCTGCGGAATAAGGAATCATACTTCTCCATCTGGCATCTGATGGATGAGTCTGGGTTAGGCTAATGCCAGGAGAATGCTATCTGTCTTAGTGCATTGTGCCAGCAGTAAAGTTTGGTGGAGGAGGGGAAATGCTACTTTTCAGTAGTTGGCCTGGGCCTTTAAGTTCTAGTGAAAGGAAATCTTGAAGGAGTATCCCGCCCCTAGACATCTTATACCCTATCCAAAGGATCAACGTCGCTGTCACAACCCCTCCCATAGACTTGCATCGAGGGGGCGTGGCTGTGACATCACAAGTCTCTGGCGCTGCACCTGATGCTTTAAACGAACGCCGGGTGAAGCCGGGAGATCATGGGGGTCCCCAGCGGCGGGATCCCTGCGATCAGACATCTTATTCCCTACCCTCTGGATAGTAATTTTTTGTTATAAAAATGTATGTAATTTCCTTTAAATAATATACACACGGAAAACTAAACGTGAAAATGGAAAAAGAGGTACAGAAAAATATGAAGATGTTAGAATAAAAAGACAAATCAGTCCAAATGCAAAAACTTATAGAAACTTCTAGTTCTAGGTAAGAACTTTTTTTGTTGGAGAAACTGTCAAGAAAAGTATTCAGCATTCCAAAGCACTGTGACTCCACCTAGACAGACTCCTATAAACCAGATCTGACACATTATGATTTATTAGGTGGGGCAGATAGTGAATGTGATTAACCCCGTTTTATAACCATATCAAAACATTTCTCATTTCACACTTCTACATTAATGATGAAGGCACTGGAATTCAGCATACGTAAAAGATCGAGGTGTTGGCCTACGTATGCCCACAAGACAAAATGCAAACTATACTGAGCAAAAATAAATTGCAAGGGGGGGGGGGGGGGTACCACCTACCTCGGGTGTTTTTCCAGTTTGATCAGAATGGTTCGATGCAGTTTTTGCAGCATCCAGAAGGGCACTGATCCCAGTTTGTGGAATAGATGGGACTTTAAGGGAACTATCAAAAACCTTTTCATAGGAGTCTCCAATTAGGCCAGTAGGTGAAACATTGGTAGTTTTGACTTGGGTGCTGGTTTCCAGCCCCTTACATTCTAGTGCAGAGGGTGGGCTATGCTTTGCTTGCTCCGGTACACCACGTCCATGGAGATCTCCAGACACAGATGCAGATGGTGAAACATTCTTACCAGTATCTGGGACACAAGATAAATCGCTAAGATCTGTGACATCAGGTTTCAGCAACTTCCTTTTAGCAGCAATGGGCTTTGCTTGGGAGTGACTTGTGTATGTGCTGTCACTCCTCACTTTCTCAGGTTCGAAAGTTCTACTAGAGCCCACGTTTTCTAGGTGGCTTCTAGTCAAAGGTGCAGTCAAGTCACTTTCATTATTGGCTTGATCACTTAACTCTTGGGATTTGCCATCATGGTTCCTTATCACAGTGTCACTAGTTACAGAAGAGTCGCTCTGTGACACTACATCTGGTATGGTGCCCATTGCTTCCTGACGTTCCAATGTGGGTTCGCTATTCAAGTCACTAAGTTCAGCATAAAACTTCTCCTGGTCGATGGAGCTGTTAGTGTCTGTTTCGTAGTTGCCAACTTTGTATGTGCTTTTACTACTGTTCTCTTCAATCTGAACCACATTTAATTCTTGTCCACAAAAATGTGCCCGAATTTGATAAAGATACGTCATGACAGTCAACTTGTCTGGGATTGCTAATAAAACCATGTCAGATGGTTCAAGTAATCGGGAAATTCCTATACTGGCAAATCCATCGTAAGCCTGGGGAAAAAAAATTTGAAGGTTAAAAATATGGAAATAGTAATAATGTCATGTTATTAAAAGACAGACTTTCTTCTCTAATTGTATATTTAGAGAATATAAAAGTGTGAAGCTCACTTCCTGGCTGTCACTGAAACCTGACTTATTCTCTATTGTCTATAATGGAGCAGCTAGCAAGGCAGTGGAGTATGTTGCAGAGTACTTCACCAGGTCAGTGGCATTTTTCTCTTCCTTTTTTATTTTTTTAAACAAGGCATACTCTGTGTATGGTATTTTCCCCATAAGCCTTCAGGGCTTATTTGATATTAAATTAGATATAATATGCAGTGATAGAGCAACAGACCAATTTCCAGCACTGTAAAGCGCACCTGTCCTTTCAGGTAATGTTTAAAGGGGTACTCGGGTGAAAACCTTTTTTCTTTTAAATCAACTGGTGGCAGAAAGTTAAACATATTTGTAAATTACTTCTATTAAAAATCTTAATCCTTCCAGTACTTATTAGCTGCTGAATGCTACAGAGGAAATTCTTTTCTTTTTGGAACACTGATGACATCACAAACACAGTGCTCTCTGCTGACATCTCTGTCCATTTTAGCAACCATGCATAGCAGATGTATGCTAAGGGCAGCATGGTGCTCAGTGGTTAGCACTGCTGCCTTGCAGTGCTGGGGACTTGGGTTCAAATCCCACTAAGGACAACAATAAATAATGCGTTATTATTATAATAACGTCAGCAGAGAGAACTGTGGTTGTGATGTCATCAGAGAGCATTACAAAAAGAAAAGAATTTCCTCTGTAGTATTCAGCAGCTAATAAGTACAGGAAGGATTAAGAATAAGAAGTAATTTACAAATATGTTTAACTTTCTGCCACCAGTTGATTTAAAAGAAAAAAGGTTTTCACCAGAGTACCCCTTTAAGGATGAGCTGTCCTGTGTGTGCACATGAGTAGCAGCACTATTACTGGCCATTATATAACGTGCATTTGTTCCTTCTGTAGGCTAAGAGCCCTGGCAAAATACTGTGCATGTGCACGCCTACATCAGGATTGCCGTATACATACAGTGAGCTTGCAAGCTTTGGTGAACTTTGGTAAAACCATTTTTTCAACTATTGTACAGCCACGGGATGCTAAATAAAGGGAAAAATCTTTCACGCAAGGATCGCTGTATAGCTATGTGATAACTTGCATGGGCAATTCCTAGGTGATTTCCTTTAACGATGGATATACATTTTAAATGATGGATTTGGAACTTAGGAGGGGGGGGCAGAAAAGGAGCATGATAACAGAAGAAAGAGCCAATTTTCTCTGATAGATACAAAATAATATTGATATAATTGAAAGTTTCTTACATTCACTCGAATTTTTGATTAGGAAGGGGGGGGGGGGTAACAAACATTATCTCTTTGTATCACATCCACTGCTATTTAAAAGGGGTCTATTTAGAAACGGGGAACACCTTCTCCTAAATCTTTCCACTGGACTGCATGCTCTACAAAATATAAAAGAGAGCACTCCATAGCGTGAAACCAACTGGGTAGATATTAGAAGAAAGATTCTTTTTAAAGCCTCTTACCCCAGTTGGTTGAGTGAACTCACACACAATAATGAACATAAGGATTGTTCGAGCCCGGTCAGCAGCCTCCCAACCAAGTAGATAGAGATAAATGGACTTTAAAGGTGCGGTGGGTCTTTTGTGGCGCTGACTTGGAACAGGCACATCAGGTGAGTATAAAAGGTTTATTAAAATGCAATACGTTTCAACGAACATGCGTGGCTTCATCAGGCATGCCTGATGAAGCTGCGCATGTGCGGTGAAAAGCGTTGCATTTTGATAAACCTTTTATACTCACCTGATGTGCCTGTTCCGAATCAGCGCCGCAAAAGACCCACCGCACCTTTGAAGTCCATTTGTCTGCATGCTCTATAAGGCTGGGTTCACACTGGGGAATCTCCAGATGGACAAAATCAGAGCGGAGATTCCAAGTGCAGGCATCGCCTACCAGCGCTGACTGAATCAGTCAGCGCTAGGACCACGCAGATATTGCCATCCCCATAGACGGCAATGTCTGAGGAGGGGAGACCCGTTAGAACACTGAAAGAGTTCAATGTCCTGGTGGAATTTTTCGAGGGTTTTTTCTGGGTGAGAAGTCCGCCTTGAAAACTACACAGTGTGCACTGGAATCCCATTGCCAGCAATAGGACTCTTCTGCACAGGAATTTACGAGTGGAATTCCGCTTTGAAATTCTGTAGTGCGAACACGGCCTAAGTCTTCACATTTCTCAGTCCGATAATTGAACATCACATCAATTAGGTATTTCCCTGATCGTGGCAATGCCATTTCCTTCCAGTTCAGCATTATGTTTCATTGATAGCATAAGACTCTCTAGATCGGTTATATATTTTCCCTAGGACCTTTGAATGCTTCTTTGTACCCAAATATAAAAAAATAATAATAATAATCTCTAAAATTTGCCACACATGGGATAAATTAGTCCTGGTCTGATATTTTTATTTTATCTTGTACTAGCAGGATGCTCAATGGCAAGGTGCCACATAATAGCTTTCCTTAGGACTGGTAGAACAAATTGCCCCTGGATGTTAGTGAAGCAAAATTTTTGGAGATTTTATGTACAATAAGTGTTCTGACTGACTTGGTCTGAAATGTTTTTTTTATTCAATTCTTGTAAATACAGACATCTACAAAAATTACTTTTTAGTCAGTAAGGGCACATAAAGGTTGGGCAGAAACAAGAGACTTGTGCCTACAGTAGCAACAATAAATCTAGGATGTTTACCTGTAAATTGTAATCTTAGGTGGCATTACAAATTACATTTATCTACTGTGATACAATAATAATTATAATAATGATAACAACAACAGGCTATGAAAAATTGCCATAACACACTATGTATGGTCACAGTCTACTGTATAGCTTACCAAGCAACCAACCAACCAATCCTTTTTTTTTTTTTTTTTACAAGTGGTTTTATTTCCAACAAGACATTAAAGAATTTCAAGTATGTCATCAGAACCAGTTATCTGTGTTACTCTGGTCTAATGTTTTCCAGACCACGTCCCTCTGGTGATTGACAACCTGAGACAGATCAGAGTTTATCAACCTGGATCAAGCAACAAGCTTCCCAGTGGTGTACAGCTATCACTTCCAATCTGCAACTCCTGAGGACTCAATTTATTTTATAGCAAGTATTCCAGGAGAACGCTGCTCGGAGAACCCGCTCACTTGTGTTTAGTGATGGAAAATAATTATTGCAAATGATGTTCATGCAGTTATGACTGTATAGTAATGAAGGTGACATTTAACGTGCGCTATACATTGAAAGGCATTCTTCAGAGGAATGAAATACGGCCACATGTTTGTGTCTCTATTACAGCCGCAAGTCAGTCAGTGTTGTGGCAGATTTGTTAAATCTAGCACATTCATAGGCAAGTTTAAAGGGGTACTCCACTGGCCAGCGTTCGGAGGGAAATGTTCCGAACACTGTTTTCACGCTGCCGTGGTCGGCCATGCCCCCTTGTGATGTCACGGCCACGCCCTCCCCAATGCAAGTCTATAGGAGGGGGCGTGACAGTTGTCATGCCCCCTCCAATAGACTTGCATTGAGGGGGCGTGGCTGTGACATCACGAGGGGCATGGCCTACCACGGCAGTGCGAAAACAGTGTTCGGAACATTTACTTCCAAACGCTGGCTAGTGGAGTACCCCTTTAAACCTTCTAAAGGTGGCCATACACCTTCAATACCTGTTAACTGAATGTTCAGTGGTTCTGAATGGAGAGAGCAGGGGTAAGTCGCCAAACAGCTATGGAGGTGGCTTATCTCTTTGAGATGCCAGATACTTCACTCCCCTACCTTCAACTGCTGGGGAAGAGTAGGAAGGCCATTAGAGATGAGCAAATTTTTTTAAATTAAATTTATCCGAGGCAAATGGCTATTAAAAACAGCTATTTCTGGCCTACAGAGAGCCTCAATAGGGGTGTAGAACACTTTGCCTTGCTGTAACACGCATAGGGAGTGTGCTGGGCTAGTGAAATAATACTGTTATTCAGTATGACATGCAGATCAGAGGCGTCGCTATTAGAATCACTGTCGCAGAGCGGCACAATGACAGAGCCAGGAGGTGGCATCAGTATGAGGAGACCATATAGTGGCTGAATGACACAGCGTGGAGGTGATGGCAGCATGAGGAGAACATATAGTGGCTGCATGACACAGCCTGGAATTGGCGGCAGCATGAGGAGACCATATAGTGGCTTAATGACACAGCGTGGAGTTGGTGGCAACATGAGGAGAACATATAGTGGCTGAATGACAGCCTGGAGTTGGCGGCAGCATGAGGAGACCATATAATGGCTGAATGACACAGCCTGGAGTTGGTGGCAGCATGAGGAGACCATATAGTGGCTGAATGACACAGCCTGGAGGTGGCAGCAGCATGAGGAGAACATAAGGTGGCAGTATGAGACAGCTTGGAACTGGCATCAGCATGAGGAGAACATAAGGTGGCAGCAGCAGCATAAGGAGTCCTGAAAGTGACCCGTTGACAGAGTGGTGCGGTGGGTGGCAAAAACAGTACCCGGTGACGAAGGTGGCTGAAAAAGGAAAACTTGGCATCAGATGTGTGGCATCAGGCGGGTGGCAGGATCAGAATAGTAGCTGAGGCAGGTAGGCAGAAGAAACCGGTCTGTTTTGTAAAAGTGTTAGTGTGCACAAGTAAGTATAGAGACTATGCATTACATAAAACTTAACATTTAATAATATGCTTATGATAAAATATATGGACCAAAATATTTTTTTTTAAATCAAACAAAAGGAAAGGTGTGCAACAAACACCATGTGCCACCTACACCACCAAGTATTGATGTGATGCAAAGACCTCTAAAAGGGAACAACGTATGGTCCATTGTAACCGGTGAGGGTAAAAACTTCCGCACTATTAAAGGAGTACTCTAAATCAAAACATTTAACTGCCATTAGCAATCATTTATCAAGTTATACAATAGTCTAAATGACCTTCATAACCTATATAGCAAGCATATTGTGTTTTCACGTAATCCGGAAGTTCATCCTTTGACTGTGAGCTATGACGCTCGTTCCGCATGTTCTGGCCATCTGTCGCCATCTTTGTAACGAAACGTCATCATTTCTGTGATCCTCCCCGTCTGCCAGCCCCCACAAGCCCGAGTTGGTCCCTCCCCGTCTGAATATTCATAACCCCTCTCGTTTCCTCAGCCGGCATTCGCTCTGCTGAGGAAATGCCTCCCTAACCTCCCTCCTATCATGCTGCGAGTCGCACGCCTGCGCACTCAGCAGCATCTTCGGACCGGGCATGTGATTACTTTCGTCCAGTAATATAACTAATAGTTACGTCGGCGTAACTATCAGTTAGATTCACAATTCAACTTACGCATAATTTAATGGGTAGAGAACAAGTTCCATGCGGATGGGGGTGGTGGTTAGGGAAAGGGGAGGCAGAGAGGGGCGTAGTGCTGAATATTATTAGGGGTGGGGAGCTACAGTGAGGGAGGGCTTGAGACCAGAGGGACAGGCGATATGAATGCTGGGTAGCGTCAATCATGACGTCACTTTGAGACGTACAGTACCCCGAAGTAAGAGAAATTAGAGCGGGCTGTAACGGGAGAACCGCTGGACCGATTCGGGAGATCAGCACCTCTATTTAAAGGTATTTAGATACCCTATTCTATGGGGACATTTTTTTCAATATCATAGTACTCCTTTAATTCCCTTCTTGGCAAGTGTTACTCGCCCTAAAAAGGGCGGCCCCACACAGGGACCTCTCCCTATTTCCACCTACAGGATTGGTTCCTGTGTGGGGCCACACTTTTTAACCCGAGTAACACTTTCCTTGAAAAGGTGGAAGGGAACAACGTATTGTCCATTGTAGCAGGTGGGGGTAAAAACTTCCCCTGTAAGGCCCTACTCTCGCCCTATTCCCTTATTGGCAAGTGTTACTCAACCTAAAAAGGGCAGCCTCACACAGGAAACTCTCTATTTCCACCTAAAAACCCTGGGAAATGGCAGTGTTTGTAGGGGGAAATAGGGAGAGGTTCCTGTGTGGGGCTGCCCTTTTTAGAGTAACACTTGCCAAGAAGGGAATTAAAGGGGTATTCCAGAAAAAAACTTTTTTCTTATATCAACTGGCTCCAGAAAGTTAAACAGATTTGTAAATTACTTCTATTAAAAAATCTTAATCCTTCCAATAATTATCAGCTGCTGAAGTTGAGTTGTTGTTTTCTGTCTGGCAACAGTGCTCTCTGCTGATATCTCTGCTTGTCTCGAGAGTAGGAGAGGTTTGCTATGGGGATTTGCTTCTAAACTGGGCGGTTACCGAGACACGTGTCATCAGAGAGCACTTAGACAGAAAAGAACAACTCGACTTCAGCTGCTCATAAGTACTGAAAGGATTAAGATTTTTTAATAGAAGTAATTTACAAATCTGTATAGAAAAATATTGCCCGGACCTTCCAAGGTAGTGTGATTTGATTGAATAGACAATAGATAACTGGGTCGTACTCCAATAATAATTCAATGGTTATTTATTTAAAATGTATAGTGCATTACTCCTCACAGGGCCCTTGTGAGAAAAAACACATATAATAGATGAACAAAATTAGATATACAAGATTAAACGATCTTAAAATATAAAAATATTATAAAAATATATCACTGGCATATAAAATAGCTCTATGTAGACGAATTCATATAACGTCTTTAGGGTATTGTGAAGATATAGTATAAATGTCCTTTTGTGTGGCAATTATAAATCAAAGTGGATACTCTGTTACCGGTCCTGGATGATGTGGCTCTGTCAGCTCCCGTGCCCAGATAGCAGTCAGCGGTCTTAGATAGTACTGTGGCTTTAACTCTCAAGGTCCAGGTGTTGTGCGGTAGTGGTCGTCCCAGGCTGGTGGCACTGGCAGGCGCCGATGGTGAATTCGCCGGGAGGCCGTGCGCTAGCAAGCGCCGATGGAAGATTTGTCAGGAGACCAAGCGCTGGCAGGCGCTGATGGTGTCGATCTCCTCACCGCTGGACTTGGAAGCCGGAGACTACACGCTGGGTAGATGGAGCTTGCCTCGTGTAGATGGCGTGTGACGTCAGCTTGAGCCGGAGCTGACCAGGTAAAATCAGGACCGGACACTAGTCTAGATCGACTAATGCGTAGGAGATCCACAATGTGATGAATTTGCTCCGTGAGCTATAGCTTAAGTTCATGAAGAGCATAAATGCCAGTGAGCAAGATTAATGTACAGGACTAACATTAATGTCCTGTACATTAATCTTGCTCACTGGCATTTATGCTCTTCATGAACTTAAGCTATAGCTCACGGAGCAAATTCATCACATTGTGGATCTCCTACGCATTAGTCGATCTAGACTAGTGTCCGGTCCTGATTTTACCTGGTCAGCTCCGGCTCAAGCTGACGTCACACGCCATCTACACGAGGCAAGCTCCATCTACCCAGCGTGTAGTCTCCGGCTTCCAAGTCCAGCGGTGAGGAGATCGACACCATCAGCGCCTGCCAGCGCTTGGTCTCCTGACAAATCTTCCATCGGCGCTTGCTAGCGCACGGCCTCCCGGCGAATTCACCATCGGCGCCTGCCAGTGCCACCAGCCTGGGACGACCACTACCGCACAACACCTGGACCTTGAGAGTTAAAGCCACAGTACTATCTAAGACCGCTGACTGCTATCTGGGCACGGGAGCTGACAGAGCCACATCATCCAGGACCGGTAACAGAGTATCCACTTTGATTTATAATTGCCACACAAAAGGACATTTATACTATATCTTCACAATACCCTAAAGACGTTATATGAATTCGTCTACATAGAGCTATTTTATATGCCAGTGATATATTTTTATAATATTTTTATATTTTAAGATCGTTTAATCTTGTATATCTAATTTTGTTCATCTATTATATGTGTTTTTTCTCACAAGGGCCCTGTGAGGAGTAATGCACTATACATTTTAAATAAATAACCATTGAATTATTATTGGAGTACGACCCAGTTATCTATTGTCTATTCAATCAAATCACACTACCTTGGAAGGTCCGGGCAATATTTTTCTATACATATTTCGTTATTTTTTGCAGCTGTGGTATAGTTGCATGCCCTGTTGACCTCAGGTAGTGTCTACACATTAATTGTGAGCTGCACTTGCACCCTTTTTTTCCTTTTCTTCTAATTTACAAATCTGTTTAACTTTCTGGAGCCAGTTGATATATATAAAAAAAAGTTTTTTCCTGGATAACCCCTTTAACCCCTTAAGGACGCAGGACGTAAATGTACGTCCTGGTGCGGTGGTACTTAACGCACCAGGACGTACATTTACGTCCTGTGCATAACCGCGGGCATCGGAGCGATGCCCGTGTCATGCGCGGCTGATCCCGGCTGCTAATCGCAGCCAGGGACCCGCCGGCAATGGCAATACAGATCCCGGCATCTGCGGCAGTGTGCGATTTGAATGAATGATCGGATCGCCTGCAGCGCTGCTGCGGGGATCTGATCATTCAGAACACCGCACGGAGGTCCCCTCTCCTTCCTCCGTCCGGCTCCCGGCGTCTCCTGCTCTGGTCTGTGATCGAGCAGACCAGAGCAGAAGATCACCGAAAACACTGATCTGTTCTATGTCCTATACATAGAACAGATCAGTATTAGCAATCATGGTATTGCTATGAATAGTCCCCTATGGGGACTATTCAAGTGTAAAAAAAAATGTTAAAAAATGTAAAAGTAAAAAAAAAGTGAAAAATCCCCTCCCCCAATAAAAAAGTAAAACGTCAGTTTTTTCCTATTTTACCCCCAAAAAGCGTAATTTTTTTTTTATAGACATATTTGGTATCGCCGCGTGCGTAAATGTCCGAACTATTAAAATAAAATTTTAATTATCCCCTACGGTGAACGGCGTGAACGGAAAAAAAAAAAAAGTCAAAAATTCCTACTTTTTTAATACATTTTATTTTAAAAAAAAATTATAAAAAATGTACTAAAAGTTTTTTATATGCAAATGTGGTATCAAAAAAAAGCACAGATCATGGAGCAAAAAATGAGCCCCCATACCGCCGCTTATACGGAAAAATAAAAAAGTTAGAGGTCATCAAAATAAAGGGATTATAAACGTACTAATTTGGTTAAAAAGTTTGTGATTTTTTTAAAGCACAACAATAATAGAAAAGTATGTAATAATGGGTATCATTTTAATCGTATTGACCCTCAGAATAAAGAACACACGTCATTTTTACCAGAAATTGTACGGCGTGAAAACAAAACCTTCCAAAATTAGCAAAATTGCGTTTTTCATTTTAATTTCCCCACAAAAATAGTGTTTTTTGGTTGCGCCATACATTTTATGATATAATGAGTTATGTCATTACAAAGGACAACTGGTCGCGCAAAAAACAAGCCCTCATACTAGTCTGTGGATGAAAATATAAAAGAGTTATGATTTTTAGAAGGCGAGGAGGAAAAAATGAAAACGTAAAAATTAAATTGTCTGAGTCCTTAAGGCCAAAATGGGCTGAGTCCTTAAGGGGTTAAGAATGCAAGAGTAGGGCCTTACAGGGGAAGTTTTTACCCCCATCAGTTACAATGGACCATACGTTGTTCCCTTCCACCTTTTAGAGGTCTTTGCATCACATCAATACTTGTTGGTGTAGGTGGCACATGGTGTTTTTTGCACACCTTTCCTTTTGTTAGATTAAAAAAAAAAATTTGGTACATCTATCCGTAGAAAAGTTACGTTTTACCTAATGCATATCCTCAATACTTAGTTGTGGTCTGATGCAGAGGAATGTTTGTAACTGGGGAGCAGCGCCTTAAATATGTTTAGCACTATCCATGTTTGTAAAGTGTTGGTGTGGCACCATGGTCAATCTACTCTGATGCATCAGGTATTGGTGGGTGGAAATCCTGGCTGATCCATGCCTGATTCATCTTCACAAAGATGACAAACATTTTAGTGGACAGACGAGTTCTCCTTGAGGTTACTATGGCCCCCGCCGCACTAAACACCAGCTCTGATGGCAGACTACTGGCCAGGCAGGACAGCTTTTCCAGAGCAAACTCTGCTAGTCGCAGCCACAAACTGCCCAGAGGTCCAGCGGATCTTCAAGGTGTGTTGGCATGGTCATGTCAAGGTATGCCACCACCTGGTCCAGGGTCTACCTGCTGCTGATGAATTGCTTCACTATGCGGGTGAAGAAAGCTACTCATCAGCGACTGTAGACTCAGGCTGCTGCTGATGCAGCTGGTACTGCTCCTGCCACCAGACCCCTCCCCAGCAGCCATGGCAGTGGAAGCTGAGCGCATGGGCCCCCGAGTCAGACCTGTGAGAGGATGGACGATGGGGCAGATAGGCATCGGCCAACTTGTTGATATTGACTACGTAGGATGTCTCTATACTAGGTCAGTTTGTCCTCTCTCTCAGTGGGTGTAAAAAAGGCCCCCATTTTGTGCCAGTAGCGAGGGTCCAATAAGGTGGAGAGCTAAAAGTCATCCAGCTGCCAAATGGTGATAATTTGGCGGTCACTGTGCAAGCAAGTGAGCATGCATCGTGCAATTTGTGCAAGTGACTCGGAGGGACTCCCTGCCTCCATCTCCACTTCATACTGCCACGGTGTGTCTGGGTCCTCTGTCTCGCCTTCCTCATAACCCTCTAGCTGCTCCTGCTCCTCTTCTCCTGTCAGATGACTAGAAAAACCGTCCATCTTGCGAAACCTAAACTGTGCCCCTCCCCCTCCTCCTCCAGTTCAGCCCCTACAGGGCTCATGTGGCCGTGTGATGTAGGCGCCATGTCTCCAGTGCCCTGACCAGCCATCGTTTCCAACACGTGTTGTAGTAGATGAAGCAGTGGAATGATGTTTTTCATCCCGTAATCTTGGCAACTGACTAATAATGTGGCTTCCTCAAAGGGCCTGAGAAAATGGCAGGTGTCACATATGAGATGCCACTGGTTGACATTGAAGTTACACAGGGGAGTCCCCCTATACGCTTGGATCATCAAGAAATCGGTGATGGCTTTTCTCTGTTCATATAGTCGGTCCAACATATGGAGGGTGGAATTCCAATGGGTGGAAACGTTGCAAATCAAACTATATTGGGCGATGCCGTTCTGACGCTGCAGCTCAAGGAGGGTGTGCTTTGTAAGCGGCATGACCTGTCCAAGTTGTTGTTGTGGCTGCGCAGGAACCACATTCACACAGTGGGCCGTAAAGGACATGTATTGTCCATGACCGTAGTTACAGCTCCACACGTTGACACTGTCGTGCACTTTGGTACACACCGACAGGCTCAAGGACTGGCCCACCTTCTGTTCCACAAAATTGTGCAGGGCTGGTACTGCCTTCTTAGCAAATATATGACGGCTTGGGACTCTCCACCATGGCTCGATACAAGACATCAGTTCTCTAAAAGGTGCAGAGTCCCCCACTTGAAAAGGCACCAGCAACTTGAACAGGAGCACATTCAGCTTCTGTGCCTTTGGGCGCATACTGTTGTCTCTTGGACATGGCATCGCCAATGGATTCATGGCATCGCCAATGGATTGCTGGTGGAATGACTGACTCGAAGTAGGAGGAGCAGGAACATCTGGATAGACAGAAGATGGGTACGACACATAGCTGCCTTCGGCTGAGGTGGTGGAGCTTTGGCTGGCTGAAACAGAGAGTGGCGTGCCACTGGGTGATGCAGGAGGCTGGACCACCACATCGGAGCCACGGTTCTCCCAGGCCACTTTATGGTGATGCTGCATATGTTGACGCAGGGCCGTGGTGCCAACATTGGGAACCCTGGCCACGCTTCACCTTCTGCCGACACATCTTGCACGTGGACATGTTAACCTCCTACGGATGCTTGATGAAAAACTGCCACACCGCAGAGAAGCTGGTCCGCACTGATTGACTGCTACTGCCACCGACTCCAGGAACCCCTGTTTCACTACCTCCCAGGAAGGTTGGCTGCTGCGAAGTAGGTGGTCTACCCCAGGCACGTTTGACTCCAGACTTTCCACTTCTGCCACCATGCTGACTGTCAACTATGCTACCACCTTTCTGGCTCAGCTGCTGCCTCACGGGCAACCTGCAAAATTCTTCTCCTGATGATGATGAAGCCCCTTCTGCACCCGGCTCCCAAGTGCGATTGGCTTCATCATCATCGAGTTGTGTCTGCACGTCACTGATGTCCACCTCAGGTTTCTCAACAGTGTCTGCTTCAGGAGCCAGAAAACTCGCAACACCACCTCCCACGCCACACTCCTCATCACTACTTGCCCGCCTAGCGGAGATATTGGTGGATTTCTCCTCCACTTCTTGGCTAGACAGTAGCTGCTGACTGTCCTCTAGATCGTCCTCATTAAATAGTGGAGCTGAACCCGCAGCATAAGAAACTTCTGTGGGGGAGGACAGGGACTGCTCCCGGGCCATGCCAAATGAGGGTTGTGTCTGAGGAACCCACTGACTGTTGACTGGGGGTGTCAGATGTTACTTGTGAGGAAGTGGATGACCGTATTTACCAATCGATGACGGCAGATGGGTTGCTGGTCGAGACACTGCAGCTAGCAGATACCGGGAGCTCAGACTTCTCGCTGCGCCCCCTGCTGCCACTCGCCCCTAGTCTGCGACCTCTTCCTGATGAATTTAGGCCTCTGCCACTCCTCTGTGCACATCCTGGCACTTCTCTGCCTGACATACTTAGTGCGTATATGAGGGGAGTACAATATGCTCCACTAAGCTTAAAACAGTATTTGTCTACAACACCAGCAGGTGTGTACTTTTGGCTGGCCTTTCACAGTATCTAGGCCTTTAAGACTTTAACAGGAACAAAATAGTACACCACTTAGATGTACATATGTGGTATGCACTAATGAGGGGAGGACAATGCGCTCCACTACGCTTAAAAAGTATTTGCGTACAACACCAACAGTACACACCAGTGCTGCAGCACACAGTCACTGTGTACTACACCCAAAATTGCACTCTCACTCTCACTCTCAATCTCACTCCCTTCCCTATCAGTGGTTCTAGGCAGGATTTGGGTTTGAGGTGAATCGCTGCTGTTCTGTGCTACACACTGCTCTGTCCCTCTCTCCAATAGAACGCTGTAGTGACTGGGAGGTGAATCGCTGCTGTAAAAATGCTTTTCTGTGCAACACACACTGCTGTCTGTCCTTCTCTCTGTGCAACAGAACACTGATGTGACTGGGAGGTGAATCACTGCTGGAAAAATGGTTTTCTGTGCAACACAATGCGCTGTCTGTCCCTCTTTATCTCTCTGCAATAAAAGGCTGAAGTGACTGGCCAAGATGGCTGCCGATTATAGGGCTGTGACATCACAGGGGTGGCTGGCTGCTGATAGGCTGCATTTGATTCAGGATCATCCCGCCGACCCTTGTTCCAGTCTTCCCAAGATTCCTTGCCCCATGTCCTCACATGTGGATCCGCCATTTTCGATACCTGGACCGCACCTAATGGAGTTTAATGAAGTGATTTGTGTGCCCGAATTACGGCGATATTCGCATTCGTTGTGAATAGAATCTTTCCTGAAATTCGCAACGAATTTGGATTCAACAGATTCGATTCGCTTATCCCTAAAGGCTATCACACACTAGACAACTTCTGACTAAAGTTTACGGAAACTTGTAAAATTAGCCAGTTTTACTAAATCTGGGCCAACATTTTTTGCTGTTCTAATGCAAAGTATCCCCTACTGAAATGCATTCCATCAAAATACCTCCACGAATATCATTATACACTGAGCTCTACAAGAAAAGCCCAACATAAAGATAGTGTGGGTATCTCCTAGTGTCATGGTGTGTACTCCCTAAGGTACACGGACCTAGGAAGATACATGTAAGTAAAGTAAGGGAGCTTCCAATGACACTCAAGGTTATTGGAGCTCAATTTATTCCAGATTATTGTTCATACTTTGCTCCAGTCTTCTTCTGGTTACCAGCATGGTGCTCATGACACGTACATGTGTTAATCTGAAGGACAGCCATTGCATGCTTCATACATCCTCACATCCACTGTTTCCATTTTCAGACATTTAAGTAGCCCCATCTGAACACGCTCCATCATTAAGTGATGTTTGCTGAGATAAGGACAACACAACACTAATCTGTCTTTGCCGTTATCATTGTTGATCAGCTGTCCCCTCCTGCTTGCTGTGTAATTGCAGTCATTTGTTCTACTGAAGAACACCCAAGATAACCAAACCTGCCCATATACAATCACAAAGATCAGATACCAACTTCCATGTTGGAGGATGGTGAGAAGTGATGGATATAAAAGTCTTCAATACACTGAACAAGGAACCTTGTATTATGATTACCTCAATGCTATGTACAACTACAGTAAACTAAATATACATTTTGAATTGTGTATCTGTGCACAATAAAAAGTAGCCACATTGAATAGGTTTCTGCTCTTGCAAAATTTCCCAGAATAAAAATAGGGGTATTCCGGCTTTATACATCTTATCCCCTATCCATGCCCAGTCACACCACGCCCCTCCATTATTGTCTATGGGAGCGGGCGTGACCGCCGTCACACCCCCTCCCATAGACATGAATGGAGGGGCATGACGACGTCACTAGGGGGGACATGGCCGTGATGTCATGTCCCCATGTTGAAGACAGCGCCTGGCACAGAAAGCCGGGTGCTGCACAGAGATCGCGGGGGTCCCCAGCGGCAGGACACCTGTGATCATACATCTTATCCCCTATCCTTTGGATAGGGGATAAGTTGTATAAAGCCCGAATACCCCTTTGAAGGGGTTGGCCAGTTCAGAATTTTTAGAATGGAGTCCCCTTTCAGGACCCTGCTGTCCAAAATGATGAGCGCTTAAAAGGAGGGTCCCTCTATGGAGGACCTTTCCTTCATCACATGAAAATTGTGTAGTGCTCAATGTCCCCTGTGGTGGCGCTGCAGCGAAATTGAACACTAAGTGCCAAATTTCCCTACAAATTACAGGTGTTCACTATAGTGGCCAGGAACTCTGTACACAAATGTATAGAATGCTATTAAACATCCTCAAACATTTGTAATCAAGTTCACTAGACCTAAATTTTTGATTTCATTAACCCTGAATTTATATGAACATGAGCATTTACTTTTCAATAAATTTTTCACGAGCAATTTCACTTGACAGTATAAGGGTATGTTCACATGCAACTGCAGCAAATATGCTGCTTTTAACCTCATAATAACCACTGATCTATCTTTTTATGGAGCCCAGTGGTCGTTGAATATAGAGAGGGCTCAGGAACAGAGCACATTCTTTATGCAGTGAGTGCTGGCTGTATCTTACGGCTGACACCCGGCTGCAACTGCCGGCTTCAGATTTCAGTTATATGGGCCAGAATATGGTGATTTAAAGCTTTTTTTTAGTTTTAATGCTTTAAAAATAATAAAACATAACAAAAATTTGTCCTTATGGGGTTCTGTAAATAAAAAATGACGACTCTTAGAACACAAGGAGTTACAAACGGGCCAGTAATTGCCAGAGAAGGGGTAAACGTTTGTTTTGGTGCAAAAACACTGCACTTTTTCTGTAGCAACTCTGCAGCGTGTGAACATACCCTAAAACTTCTAAACTAACAGTGTTTTGTAGCAAAAAAAACTGTGTGTTTTATGCAAATGTGTAGCATTTTTTCATGATTTTATCAAAATTTAGCTAACATTACAATTTACCACAGTATGTGGAGAGACCCTAAATGCTTGTTCTGGAATATTCTATAAAATGCATAAGTAGTCATGTACCATGAGCCAAGAAAATGACTTCCCTTACAGTTCTTGACTTGGCAGATGTAATATTGGAAGTGGAGAATAGGTATGCATGGATGACAGCTAGACGTATACGTACATTTTTTCCCAAACAGGATATTACTTTGTACACCGTCTGATTGACAGCCATCAATAGCTGACTGTCAAGAAAAGCACCACAGGCAGTTTCCCAAACATTGGCCAATTATACGGCACACTGACATATTGGCCAGGATCAGGTGACACAGGTAAATGGCTCCCTTTAAATTGTCTGCCGTGTCTGGATGCAAAGAAAGAAAAGCTTTGTTTGATGCAACTTGGGAGCGGAAATAACAGCAAATCTTCTGCTAAGTTGTGGAGCAAAAACAAAGCTGAGAAAATTGTGATGTTTTATGCAGTTCGCTTTATTGGACATAAGAAAGGTCATTCCCATGAAAAAATAAATAAATAAAAATCAATAAAACTTTGCCACGTAATACCTTTACGTTTGCTCCACAATTTCAAAGTTAAAAAAAAAAAAAAAAATCAATAACTTAGTATTCAACATTAAAGAGGTACTCCGGTGAAAAACTTTTTTTTTTTTTTTTTAAATCAACTGGTGCCAGAAAGTTAAACAGATTTGTAAGTTACTTCTATTAAAAAATCTTAATCCTTCCTGTACTTATTAGCTGCTGAATACTACAGCGGGAATTCTCTTCTTTTTGAAACACAGAGCTGTCTGCTGACATCATGAGCACAGTGCTCTCTGCTGACATCTCTGTCCATTTTAGGAAGTGTCCATGGCAGTATATGTTTGCTATGGGGATTTTCTCCTAGTACTGGACAGTACCTAAAATGGACAGAGAGGTCAGCAAAGAGCACTGTGCTCATGATGTCAGCAGACAGCTCTGTGTTTCAAATGGAAAATAATTTCCATTATAGTATTCAGCAGCTAATAAGTACATGAAGGATTAAGATTTTTTAATAGAAGTAATTTACAAATCTGTTTAACTTTCTGGCACCAGTTGATTTAAAAGAAAAAAAAAAAAAAAAAGTTTTCACCGGAGTAGCCCTATATATACATAACAGTGCTCTATTACTTCCCGACACTGCCGATTGTAAGTCCGAGGATGATCACAGGTCTTCTGACCTAAATTGACACTATCAGAGAATCTATTATTTTTTCAATTTGGGCACTAGACTTGTGGTCTGACACAAACTTTGTGCCATTATACAGATGCAAATGTTTTGCTGCATTATGCTTGTTTAAAACTTAAAAGGGCTACTCCACTGGAAAAATAATTTTTTAATCAACTGGTGCCAGAAAGTTAAACAAATTGTAAATTAATTCTATAAAAAAATCTTAATCCTTCCAGTACTTATCAGCTGCTGTTATGATCCACAGGAAGTTTTTTTCTTTTTTAATTTCCTTTCTGCCTGACCACAGTGTTCTCTGCTGACACCTCTGTCCATTTTAGGAACTTCGAGAGCACGATAGGCTTTCTATGGGGATTTGCTCCTACTCTGGATAGTTCCTAAAATGGAAAAAGGTGTCAGCAGAGAGCAGTATGGTCAGGCAGAAAGGAAATTCAAAAAGCAAAGAACTTCCTGTGGAGCATACAGCAGCTGATAAGTACTTGAAGGATTACTTTTTTTTTTTAATAGAAGTAATTTACAAATCTGTTTAACTTTCTGTCACCAGTTTATAAAAAAAAAATATATATATTTTTTTCCAGTGGGGTAAGTGTATGTTCACAATGAGGAAATTCCTAACTGAATATTTTCTGTGGATCCACGCTGCTCTAAAATGAACCTATAAAATCCCTTTCCCCAATGTTCTAAAATGGTCCATTGACAAACTGCACTTCTCCGATGGAGTATGCCAGAGGATTGGACATGTGAACTGTTCAGCGGAATCTCCATAGTATTAACAGGGCTTAAAACACTGGGCTAGTCCCTACCTGATGCCATAATGGGGATTATTTTCTGAAGTGAAGAAAAGTCAGACTATATATATATTTTTTTTGCTTCTTCTACTGAATTATACTTTATTTAACCAAGGGTTAAAGGGGTACTCCACTGCTGGACATTTTATCCCCTATCCAAAGGATAGGGAATAAGATGTCTGATCGCGGGGGTCCTGCTGCTGGGGCTCCCGCAGCATCCGTCGTTCTAAACAAATTGTTACGGCGAGCGCTCCGGGTCCCTGCTCCTCCCCGGAGCGCTCGCGGCGTTCTCCTCTCAGCAGCGCCCCGGTCAGACCCGCTGACCGGGAGCGCTGCACTGACACTGCCGACAGGGATGCGATTCGCATAGCGGGACGCGCTGGCTCGCGAATCGCATCCCAATCCACTCACCTGTCCCGGTCCCCGGCTGTCACGTCCTGGCGCGCGCGGCTCCGCTCTCTAGGGCGCGCGCGCGCCAGCTCTCTAAGATTTAAAGGGCCAGTGCACCACTGATTGGTGCCTGGCCCAATCAGTGTAATTAGCTCCCACCTGCTCCACGCCTTTATAACCTCACTTCCCCTTCCCAGCATTGCCGGATCTTGTTGCCCTTGTGCCAGTGAAAGCGTTTCCTGTGATTGCCATACCTGTGTTTCCAGACCTTCTGCCGTTACCATTGACTACGAACCTTGCCGCCTGCCCTGACCTTCTGCTACGTCTGACCTCGCCTCTGTCTAGTCCTTCTGTCCCAAGTCTTCTCAGCAGTCAGCGAGGTTGAGCAGTTACGGGTGGATACGACCTGGTTGCTACCGCCGCAGCAAGACCATCCCGCTTTGCGGCGGGCTCTGGTGAATACCAGTAGCAGCTTAGACCCGGTCCACCGGTACGGTCCACGCCAAACCCTCGCTGACACAGAGGATCCACATCCAGCCTGCCGAATCCTAACACAAATGCCGGGTTCCTGCGGCAGCGGTCGTGACGTCGCGGCCACGCTCCCTCGTGATGTCACAATCACGACCTCCAGCTCAGAGCGTTCTGAACAAAATGTTCAGAACGTTTGAGCACCGGAGTACCTCTTTATGAATGACTAAAATGCACAATACTGACTTTTGCAACTGTAATAAAAATGCAAACAGCATATTAAAAAAAATCTTGTGGGGTTCCCTCCACTAGAAAGCATAGTCGACTAGGATTTTTAATACAGTGAAAATAATAAATAAAATAATGACCCATACCAGCCTGCCCTTTAAGCATAGGCAGGGCCTATTAGAACCTATGAACATGTTTGGCATATAAGTAAAGAGCATTTCCAGGCATATGCATTGACTAAAGAGAAAACCTAGATGTAAACGTAGCATAAACCTATGTATTTAGAACATATTAACGAAAACTACATTTTTCTTTCTTTTTATTGTCAACATGACTATATTAAGAAATAATCACTTTCCTAATAAGTAGTGAAAAGTGTAGTCCTAAAGTGGAGCACAGAAGAGGACAATATAACTAGGGGCAGTCAGTATCTACTTGTCTACGTCCAAACTGCTCCTATTGTCCCCAGTGTATTAATGTGAACCAAGGGCAAGGGGTTATCAGGGAAGTACTATGTAGAGGAGGAAAGAAATCTGCAGGAAGCAAGTAGCCTACTCCATGTTGCTGTCATGCTGGGCTCTGCTGGTGATGACAGGACATACAACCGCACAATAACAGAGGCTAATTACATTTTAGATTCCAGGAATGGTATACCACTAGTGAAAGGATGTAAACCAAGACAGCAATGGCTAGATTGGGTTTCCTCTCGATTTACCACAAATCTACCTCACCAGAAGGACTACAGCGGTCCTCCGCCTGAATACAGACCAACAAAATTAAAATCCGGTAAAAATTTCTGTAGTCAATGAAATATTCAGGTTTTAATTTTCACAAAAATGAGAAGCAATTTTAGTTATAGATAGAGGAAGTATAAGACCTCAAAAATGGTTCCTCATACAGCGGCCATTGCTACAGCTGATTAAGTCAGACTGGGTCTACATGCGGACTGCAGGCATAGTGTTAAGAGATGGTGAGCAGTTCCAAGATGGTTAAAGGGGTACTCCGGCTCTAGACATCTTAAGATGTCTGATTGCGGGGGTCCTGCCGTTGGGACCCCCACGATCTCTGCTGCTGCACCGCACCTTCGCTCCATGCCTGATGACTAGCGATGCGGCACTGACGCCACGGCCACGCCCCTTCGTGACGTCACAATCACGCCCCCTCAATGCAAGCTGCCACACCCCCTCCCATAGACTTGCATTGAGGGGGCGTGATCGTGACATCACAATGGGGCGTGGCCGTGACGTCACGAGCCTCCGGTGCAGCAGCAAGCGTTCTTACCGAATGCCAGGTGCTGCATGGAGATCGCGGGGGACTCAAGCGGCGGGTCCCACACGATCAGACATCAGACATCTAGACATAAGATGCCTAGGGGCGGAGTGCCCCTTTAAATCAAACAGTAGTTTATTGGGCAAGGTGTACAATTTGAGTAATTTGGTGATATAATTTGTTCTAATAGACAACTTAGAGCAACTCTTTCTATATTAATATACCACGGGACAGATTTACTGGTACGAACACTTGGACAGTGTAAACCAACTAATAGAAGTTCCGAGAGTGCTGTACATTTAACAGATTTGTTCCTACCTCATAGTGACCCACCACCTACAGAAGTGCCGACAATCAGCTGTACTACACAGTGTAAACAGACTAGACAGTCTGAACATGTGCCAGATTTACATTATCCTATTGTATCAAGTTGATGAATTTGCTGCATCTTTAGACTATGTGCAGTAAGGTTAAACCACCCATCAGTTTACTTATTTTACCACTAAACGTTGCGCCAAACGTTTACCTCAATTTTTATTGCATGATGTTTCAAATGATCTATGGACGTGTCAGGCTTAATTTAGAAAAGGGTAACTTTGTATGGGCAAGAATGGGCTTGCACAAAGTGGATTTGTATGAAGAAAACATGCCCTGAGTTATCACATTTATTTGGCTGACAAAAGTTTGCTGTCAGCCATCTTGAACCATCAATTGTAAAAAAAATAATACCTTAATTTTCAAAAGCCAAAATGGTTAAAAATGCCGTTTTAGGTCAACATTTTTCTTATGTGTTTTGGGTGGTAGTTTCACTTCATTACAAAAAAATACCATGCACTATACTCATCTTCCCGAGTCCAGTACTGGCTCTGCAGTCCACCAGGTGCCTCTGCTTACATATGAAATGGTGAAATGTTTTCCTGGCACTCCCAATACTACACTGGCTGCAGTGTGTTCTGAATATCAGCAGTAGAGTGCGTCCTCAGGAGGGCAAGGAGAGCATGTCATCAGGAGGGCAAGGAGAACGCTTCATCTGGAGAGCAAAGAAAGCCTGTCCTCAGGAGGGCAAGGAGAGCATATCATCAGAAGAGTGTGTCATCAAGAAAGCAAGGAGAGCACGTTATCAGGAGAGCAAGGAAAGCAAGTCATCAGGAGAGCAAGGAAAGCAAGTCATCAGGAGAGCAAGGAAAGCAAGTCATCAGGAGAGCAAGGAAAGCATGTCATCAGGAGAGCAAGGAAAGCATGTCATCAGGAGAGCAAGGAAAGCATGTCATCAGGAGAGCAAGGAAAGCATGTCATCAGGAGAGCAAGGAAAGCATGTCATCAGGAGAGCAAGGAAAGCATGTCATCAGGAGAGCAAGGAAAGCATGTCATCAGGAGAGCAAGGAAAGCATGTCATCAGGAGAGCAACAACAGCACATCAGCAGGAAAGCAAGGACACTGAGCCACCAGGAGAGGACATTATTGGAAGAGTGCGTTATCAGGAAAACAAGAAGAGCGTGTCATCAGGAGAGCAAGGAGAGCACATCATCAGGAGAGCATGGAAAGCATGTCATCAGGAGAGCAAGGAAAGCATGTCATCAAGAGAGCATGGAAAACATGTCATCAGGAGAGCAAGGACAGCGCGTCATCAGGAGAGCACATCCTCGAAAGAGAAGGTGCGCCATCAGGAAAGCAAGAAGAGCATGTCATCAGGAGAGCACATCCTCGAAAGAGAAGGTGCACCATCAGGAAAGCAAGAAGAGCATGTCATCAGGAGAGCACATCCTCGAAAGAGAAGGTGCACCATCAGGAAAGCAAGAAGAGCATGTCATCAGGAGAGCACATCTTCGAGAGAGTGCATCATCAGGAAAGCAAGAAGAGCAGATTATCAAGAGAAAAAGGAGAGTGCATTATCAGGACAGCAAGAAGAGCATGTCAGGGTAAGTATATAAATGTGGACTGTAGCGCCAGTACTGGACTTAGGATGGTGCTTATAGTGTGCAATATTATTTTACACCACTAGCAGGCTGTAGTTTTTTCTTACATAAATGGGATAACCCCTTTAATAGTATACAGCCCTAGATCAAATAATCTAAAATGACCCAGCAATGATTAATTTAGTAAAACAACTATTAATATTGTGAAATATTGAGGCACTGAATGAAAAAGTGACTAAATTAATCATAACTAATAAATAGCTACAGAGAGAATGTAAGCTGAAACAAGCACATCCCTAGGCCTTACCTGCCATAATACATAAGGTAAGTACATACATTCTTTTCAGTGCTTTTATTTATGCAGAAATTCTGTGCAACAAGCAAAAGAAGGTAGAAAAAAAATGACATCTTGGCACCGCAACAAAGACGATTTATAATTATAGTTTGGTTGATATTGAAATAAGTGCCTGACTGACTTTATCCCTTTAGGGCCATTGTCAGGCATTGTAAATATTACTTAAAGTTAGGGAAAAGACAAGAAGTGTGATCTTTCCCAAATATTGCTTCATCATGAAAACACTGGGCAGTCTGAACTTGGTTCTAGATCTAGTCAGGGGGATTTGTCATTAATGGAAGATTTCAGCTGAATGAGACCGTGAGTGCGGTGAAATGATCATGGTGCCAACAGTGCCAATTCTGCCAGGAAAGCCCTGCAAATTGGTCTGGAAAGGAGTGTGGTTTATGCAAACCTTGCCCAAAATGGGTATTCTGTAGGAACTGCCAGGAGTTCTTAAAGGTCATGATTTTGGCTTTTTATAAGTATGGACTGTCACAGGGCAGGGGATTCTATAAAGAAGCTTTACATCCTAAACTTAGAATGTACCCCCACAACATTTTATTAAATTGCACAGATAAGTTGCACATATTTCTACCATTGGGCAAATATAAAATAGCATTTTCTGAGATCTTGATGCAGGTACACATTATTATGGTGCAGATGTGTCCCATGTTACGACGAGCAGGTGTTCAAGTGTCTTATAAAAAAAAAACACAAATACCCAGAGGTAGGGCTGGGGTCAACATGAATTAAACACCAAACCCCAAGTCCCCTGGAAAAAAAAACCTTCTGTAAACAAACCTCCCTCTCCCTAAATGTGATATAATAAAACTTGACTTATATTAGAGATAGATTTTTGATCACTTTAGTGTGCCCGAAAGCCGGTTGATTGTTTTTTGTTGTTCATATAAGGAGATGGGACAACAGGGGCCACAGGAGCCATACATATCAGACAGGAGGGTTTACATGGAACATATCCAGGGAGTGTGGTGGCTCTGGAGCCTTTTTTTATATTTATACATCCCTGGAGTACCCCTTTAACTTTTTGAGGACCAATGGCGTACAGGTACGCCTTGGCGCCCTAGTACTTAAGGACCAAGGGCGTACCTGTATGCCCTTGGCCTTTCCGGTCACCACCGCGCACGGGGCATTGTAGTTCTGAAACATGTGGACCTTCAGATGTTGCCAAACTACACTTCCCAGCATGCCTGGACAATCTGGGCATGTTGGGAGTTGTAGTTTTGCAACATCTTGAGGACCACAGTTTGGAGACCACTGTACAGTGGTCTCCAAACTGAGCCCCTTCAGCTGTTGCATCACTACAACTCCCAGCATGCCCTTCCGCTGTCAGTGCATCCTGGGAGTTGCAGTTTTGCAACAGCTGGGGGCATACTGGTGGGGAAACACTGAGTTATGGTTTGTTATCTAACTGTTTCCCAACCTATGTGCCTCCAGCTGTTGCAAAACCACAACTCCCAGCATGCACTGACAGACTGTGCATGCTATGAGTTGTAGTTTTGCAGCAGCTGGAGGTCCCCCCCCCCCCATGTGAATGTACAGGGTATAGTCATACGGTCGGGTTTACAGCAAATTTTCTGCCGCACCTCAAACTCCCAGCAGGAAACTCACTAAAACACTACACTACACAAAATAAAGGGTAAAACACTACATGTACACACAACGTTCTTCCCCCCCCCCCCCCCCAATAAAAATGAATAACGTCTCGTGCGGCACTAAAAACTGAGCCTTAAGCTGTTGCAAAACAACAACTCCCAGCATTGCCAGACAGCCATTAACTGTCCAGGCATGCTAAAAGTTTTTCAACAGCTGGAGGCACCCTGTTTGGGAAACACTGCCGTAGGGTAATTTTGGGGGCAGAGGCAAGTGTAATGCTTGCATCCGGGTCCGTCCCTATGCAAATCCCTAATATAGGCCTCAAATGCATATGGAGCTCTCTCACTCTGGAGCCCTGTCATATTTCAAGGCAACAGTTTAGTGGGGTATTTCCTTACTTGGGAGAAATTGTGCTACAAATTTTGGGGGGCTTTTTCTCCTTTCACCCCTTAGGAGAAGTTGGGGGCTACACCAGCATGTTAGAAGAAAAAAAAAAAAAAAAAAAGAGTTACATTAACATGCTGGTGTTGCCCCATACTTTTCATTTTCACAAGAGGTAAAGGAGAAAAAGACCCCCAAAATTTGTAACGCAATTTCTCCTGGGTACAGAAATACCCCAAAATGTGGACATAAAATGCTCTGCGGGCGCAAAACATGGCTCAGGAGTGAGAGCGCACCATGCACATTTGAGGCTTAAATTGGTGATTTGCACAGGGGTGGCTGGTAGTTAGTGGTTCTGACAAAAAAAAAACATTTAATAAACACCCACATGTGACCCCATTTTGGAAACCACACCCCTCAAGGAAGGTAATAAGGTGTGCAGTGAGCTTTTACACACCACAGGTGTTTGACGAATTATCGTTAAAGTTGGACGTTGATGGTGTTACCCCAAATTTTTCATTTTCACAAGGGGTAATAGATGAAAAACCCACCCAAGTTTGTAACCCCATTTCTTCTGAGTATGGAAATACCCCATATATGGATGTAAAGTGCTCTGTGGGTGCACTACAATGCTCAGAAGAGAAGGAGCAAAATTTGGTTTTTGGAGAAAGAATTTGTCTGGAATTGATGGCAATGTGCATTTACAAAGCCCCCATGCTGTCAGAATAGTGGACCCCCCCATGTGACCCTATTTCGGAAACTACACCCCTCACAAAATGTAATAAGGGGTTCAGTGAGCAAACTAGATTTTTCATTTGTACAGCCCACTGTTCCAAATAACTGTCAAACACCTGTGGAGTGTAAATGCTCACTGCACCCTTGTCCCATTCCGTGAGGGGTGTAATTTCCGAAAAGGGGTCACATGTGGGGGATCCACTGTTCTGTCACCATGGGGGCTTTGTAAACGCACATGGCCTCCACATTCCAACCAAATTCTCTCTCCAAAAGCTCAATGTCACTCCTTCTCTTCTGAGCCCTGTAGTGCGCCCACATAGCACTTTAAATCCACATATGGGGAATCTTCATATTCAGAAGAAATGGTGTTACAAATTTTGGGGGGCTTTTTGTTCTATTACCCCTTGTGAAATTGAATAATTTGGGGTAACACCAGCATTTTAGTGAAAAAAGTAAACATTTTCATTTTCATGTCCCACTTAAACAAAAGCTCGTATGTCACCTGTAGGGTATTAAGGCTCACTTAACCCCTTGTTACATTGCTTGAGGGGTGTAGTTTCCCAAATAGTGTCGACAAAAATTTACCACCAACATAAAGTAGAATATGACAAGAAAAAACAATCTCGGAATCAAATTCATAAGTAAAAGAAACCCAGAGCTATTAATGCATAAAGTGACAGAGGTTAGATTTGCAAAAAATGACCTGTTCCTTAAAGCGCAACCTCTAATGAATGCAGAAGCGCCCAGCGCGTCTCCCGCACGGGGAGAAGAGTAGAAGAACGGGCACTGTCCGTGCGCACAGAGGCGTCAGACAGTTGGAAGTGAGCGATCGCGCTCTGTAAAGAAATGTCAGTCGGCGCTTACATATTAAAGATAAGGGGTGCATGCACTGGGACCGCTGTGTGTCAATCACACAGAGGTCCCAGTGCTGGTGTACAGGGGATAACGAACCCCTGGCTGGAGAAATATCTTACACACCATACATACACTGTGGTTAGGTTATATGCCCCAAACCTCATGACAGTTGCGCTTTAAGGTCAAAATGGGCTTGGTCCCCAAGGGGACAACATTTTTTTTTTTTTTTTTTAACGGAAATTCAAAAAATGTACTTTGAACAGTATCTACTAAGCGTATTTTATGGAGGATAAAAACATTAAAAAAATAGTCCTCTCAGGTTTATTTAGGCAAAGGTAACTAAAAAAAATGCAGTTTTTTATTTACAAGGTATAAATGAATAGTGAAGAATTGCAGTTTCCACGAGCAGTACGAGGCTTGGAGTCAGGTACGGTACATATAGACCAGCTGGTTTAGCTCCAATACACAACGCTGCCAGTTCAATGAATAAACATTTCTTCCTCCGATTATCATAATAATTGGAGTCTCACAAAATGTTCTCATTTTATTGGGGAGCCATTTAAATTATCTGCAAAAATAACAACTGCAAGTGTGTGTTACATCTGTTCCGTATTAATGGATATTAACCTCTTTCTAAAATTTTGATTTACACGTTTGTCAAGAATAATTTCCTGCATGACACTTTAAATGTACTTCCTGGTGATCACATGAGCACACACACACACACACATATATATATATATATATATATATATATATATATATATATATATAAATATATATACACAGACCGTAAATATTTGGTATCCTAAAAATAATAACAGTCTATATATTTAATTCACAATGGGATTTCTTCATTTTATAAATTTAACAAAAATGTACATATATATGCATTAAACATTAATGTCCATACAGTATTCCCCAAAGTGATGCCCTAGAGCAGTGGTTCTTAACCTGGGTTCGATCGAACCCCAGGGGTTCGGTGAGTCAGTCTCGGGGGTTCGGCGGGGGAGGCCCGCCAGGTGTTTTTGCCTCGGCACATCCCTGTGTTCCGAAAGATGCTTTTGGAACACAAGGACGCCTCTGTTAAGTCCCTACAGCCCCGCGTTTACTTTAAAAATGCGGGGAACCGCCGGGAACTAGTGCACGCAGGGACGTCACTCACGTCCCATGCGTGCGCCCATGGCAACGGAGCGCGGAGGAGCAGAGAAGAAGCACGCGCGCTGGTAGTTGGTAAGTGTTTACCAGCGGCGCATCAGCTTCGGTGTTCCGACCAGTGATCCTCTGGTCCTGCTCTGGCCGGACCTGAGGAGCGGTGGTCGGAACACTGAAATGGGGCAGTACACAGGAATACAGCCTCCAGCCATATTGTAACGCTGGAGGCTGTATGTCTGTGGGGGAACATACTGCACCTAATGTGGGGGGAACTATACTGCCAACGTAATGTGAGGGACTATACTGCCAGCCTAATGTGGGGAAACATACTGCCAGCCTAATGTGGAGGACTATATTGCACCTGATGTGGGGGAACATACTGCCGGCCTAATGTGGGGGGACTATATTGCACCTAATGTGGGGGAACATACTGTCAGCTTAATGTGGGGGCCTATATTGCACCAAGTGTGGGAGAACATACTGCCAGCCTAATGTGGGGGAACATACTGCCAGCCTAATGTGGGGGAACATACTGCCAGCCTAATGTGGGGGAACATACTGCCAGCCTAATGTGGGGGAACATACTGCCAGCCTAATGTGGGGGGACATACTGCCTACCTAATGTGGGAAAACATACTGCCTACCTAATGTGGGGGAACATACTGCCAGCCTAATGTGGGGGAACATACTGCCAGCCTAATGTGGGGGAACATACTGCCAGCCTAATGTGGGGGAACATACTGCCAGCCTAATGTGGGGGAACATACTGCCAGCCTAATGTGGGGGAACATACTGCCAGCCTAATGTGGGGGAACATACTGCCAGCCTAATGTGGGGGAACACTGCCTGCCTAATGTGGGGGACTATCTTGAACCTAATGTGGGGGAACATACTGCCAGCCTAATGTGGGGGAACACTGCCTGCCTAATGTGGAGGAATACTGCCTGCCTAATGTGGGGGAACACTGCCTGCCTAATGTGGGGGAACACTGCCTGCCTAATGTGGGGGAACATATTGCCAGCCTAATGTGGGGGAACACTGCCTGCCTAATGTGGGGGGGGGGGAACACTGCCTGCCTAATGTGGGGGAACACTGCCTGCCTAATGTGGGGGGAACACTGCCTGCCTAATGTGGGGGGAACACTGCCTGCCTAATGTGGGGGGAACACTGCCTGCCTAATGTGGGGGGAACACTGCCTGCCTAATGTGGGGGAACACTGCCTGCCTAATGTGGGGGAACACTGCCTGCCTAATGTGGGGGAACACTGCCTGCCTAATGTGGGGGAACACTGCCTGCCTAATGTGGGGGAACACTGCCTGCCTAATGTGGGGGAACACTGCCTGCCTAATGTGGGGGAACACTGCCTGCCTAATGTGGGGGAACACTGCCATTGTTGGGAAAATGACATGAGAGTGGCACTTGCCAAGGTAAAGCCGGGCATTTCTGAACTGGTCTCTGAAGGACAACAGCAGAAGTCACACTGATTTGCAGTAAATATTCATTATGTTTTTGTTTTTGCGTGAAAATCATGTTTTCATGGTTTTGTTCTTTGTTCTTAATGGTTTTGGTCATTTTGTGCACCTATGTATAAATATATACTTAAATACATACATCCTATGTTTTGAATTTGAAAAAAATCACATTTTATTTTTCCAATTAAGAGGGGTTCGGTGAATGCGCATATGAAACTGGTGGGGTTCAGTACCTCCAACAAGGTTAAGAACCACTGCCCTAGAGAGTGTTTTGTGCAGCTATGTGGAAGTAACAATCCTACTATGTTCAGTTCTTGGTATTGTATGCTGTGCACACTAAAGTAAAAGTTCTGGGAAAGTTCCGAAACTTCATGATTATACAAAACCTTGCTTAGTATTGAAAGGCACCGTGCAGTGGTCTCCCAAATTGTGCACCTGCATCTGTCTCAAAACTACAACCTCCCATCATGTCTGGACAGCCAATGGCATGATGGGGGTTGTAGTTTTGCAACAGCTGCAAATGCACAGTTTGGACACCACTGGCATAGTGGAATCTACTAAGGATCGGGCACCAGGTAGCCGCAAGGAAGCACTGTAGTAACACCTTTTGAACCCTATTAGATGCTACCTTTAAAGGGGTATTCCAGGATTTTTTTTTATTTGACTATGCTACAGGGGCTGTAAAGTTTCTCACAATTCTTCTGTGATTTTCACCCCAATATTTATTTTTAACAGCATACAAAATGACTGTTGTCTCAGATTTTTCCCAGCTTGCAATGTGACCGAGACCTGACTCACTAGTCAGCTGATGACAGGGAGCCTGTCTGCTTCAATGGGTGGAGGGATCAATCTGCAACTAATGCAACAGCTATAGGCACCCTGATTGAAAACCACAGGTCTTTTGAATGGATGCAGCTCATTTATGTTTCAATGGGTGGGGTGGCTGATGTGTGGGAGGGAGGAAAATGGAATTGTGGGAAAAGAAAAGTCAAACAGGAAATACAAGTTCACAAAAAGCTAGCCACAGTGTCTTGGTAATCTCACAACATAGCCAAGACAAGCGCAGATCCTTCCTAAGCATGTCCATTACTGTGTGCAAGGTACCTACTAAAATCACCTTATGGTGGATAACCCCTTTAAATTGGTTAGCAAGCAATATCGCTGCACTTTCAAATAGATTATTTCTTGAAAACAGCTTCTACAAAAAAATTTTTTTTTTTATAAAACAACATTTTAATTTAAGGATTCATCCACATCTGCTTTTTGTTCTACTTAGCTGGTATACCAGCAAAAACATATACTATGGCTGAAAACAGATGGCTATTTTCTATTTCCAGAATAGAAAAGCAGGATTTTACTGTACCGTAAATAGGGATGGCGCACTTGTGGTTTCCCCATAGGCTTTGATCTCGTTGGTAATCCATTTGCACTTTGTCTTTTTTTTTTTCTTTTTAAACATGCACTTTATACGTATATATGAATAACACTGATCCAACACTGATCCAACACTGGTCTTTGGTACTTTAAAGCTGTATAGAAATAAAATGCTTCACCGTGTTTACACTGAGATGTTATATGGAAAACTAAACCTGGTTCAAAACCTATGGATTTTGTGCAATATACCAAGTGATGAAGCACATCCAGCACCTTAAAAAAAAGGTGGACACACATATATATAAAAAACGCTAAAGTACGTTCACACAGACTTGTTTCACCAAAGGGAACATCTGATGTAGCGCACTACTAATTAAAATAACAGCAATACAATAGCACCGTATGCAGTGAACAATTATCAGCCACATTGGTAAAAATTGCTGTGTTTGAAAAATTTTTTGTTGCGGCTTTGATCAGCAAATACAAGGTGTGAACTGTGACATATAACTGTGAATATTTAAAGACTCTTAAATGTCAAGGTGCTCATCTGCAGTGAACAGTGCGGAGAGGTGAGCGCTCTATAAGATACTAGAATATGGCGGTGGCAATATAACATAGTTATGATACAGTTTTTTCACGTGGTGCGATTTTTCTATTTTTTCATTTTTTAAATATAATGAAATAAAATGTTGACATTTTAAAAGGTTCCCTACTTTTCTATTTTTGATATTTTTATACTTTTATACTTAGAGAATTGCACAATATCTTTACCATCTACAGATTTATTGGTGGTGTTCTACACTAAATGTATAAACCACTGATGTCACTTTTGTGATTATTGTGTCACTTCACTGTTTGGGCAGCCATGTAGGCGCTTCTTTATCTTTAGTTTTTTTTTTTTGGTCCTTTTTTAATGTATAATCTGGTTTCATTAGAATATTAACATAACAAATCATCAGTACCTAGTGCAAAGTCATAGCAATAAAGACATAAAAAGCTATATATCAAGATACATTACCTTTTACAATAAGAAAAAGCATGAACAAAAGCAAAGAGCCTTTAGACCATTAAAGGCATACCCCAATAAGCATGTTAAATGGCACCAGAACGAGCTAAAAGCCACTGGTAAAAATTTGCCACTGACACAAATACAGCAGCTAGGAGGCCATGCAGAAATCAACCAAATCAAACATATAAACAAAAATAAAGTATAAAAATAATAAAACAAGATAATGAGAAAAAAAGAAAACAAAGAAAGTAAGGAGTCAAAGAATAAGCAAGAGGAAAGAATGGGGAGGGGGACAGGAGGTCCAGTAACAATGGTGGTTGGACGTTGCCAGAGTGCAGAGCTTTCCGCTGCTTTCCTCGGTGGAGCCATAAGATTTTGGATATCCTGCTAAGTACTGTCGCAGGTGGCAATAGTTTATTGCTCACCCTATAGGGCCGTAGATGTGCACAGGCCTTTTCTTTAAGGGTCCATGCATGTCCGTGATTCTGTTCCCCCTCCAATCCCTGCCAGGCACCACCTATATGAAAGCACTCTTTCCTTTCTGTGCTGCCTGAGCAATAATGTAATTTTACTACTAGCGAGTGTATCTGCTGATCTTCTGATCTACTGTGTTATCAAGTTCCAGAGCCAAGCCTGTTACTTGACTCTGCCTCTGTCTGATCATGAACTGGACTGTCTACCATGCCTCTGCATACTGAGCTAGCCAATCACCACCTGGCTGCTTCTGAGCTATTCAGCTCTGCTACTAACACAATGTCTGCTCTACTACTTTAGACTGTTTTCTGTGCTATACCATTCACAGTGTCAGCTCGACCCTTCTGCATGAATTTTGATGCTTCAAACTGGGGCAGCCACTCAACCTGGGCCACACTTGTCATAGTAACCTGGTATCTCCCCTATAGTTGAATTTCATCTCTCAAATCCAGGAGCAAGAAAAAGGGTGGCTTGGCATTTTATAACCTCTTTATATGATCATGTGTTGTTAATAATAATTTTCTGTCTAATAATATATATATTGATTTTTAAAGGAGATCTTAGCTGATCGCAGGGAGTCCGACAGCTGGGGGCCCCCCGTGATCAACGGGAAGGGACCCTGGCACCTTTAGTTAGGAAACCGGTAGACTGCACACACTCTATTCATTTCTATAGGATCGCAGTTGATACCTGAGAGCTGTACTCGGGTCTTTTTGGCGCTCCCATAGGTATGAATGGAACGCATGTCAGCTGCAGCACATGCTCCTCACTGAGTGCCGGGTCCCGTCCCGGTGGTCGCAGGGGGTCCCAGCGGTCGGACTCCCCGTGATAGCTACTTATCCCCTATCCTGTGAGTAGGGGATAAGTTATTTTTTGCCGGAGATCTCCTTTAATACTTATATTGTGGTCTATTTTCAGAATGCATATGTATTTGTTACAAAGCTCAAAGGAATAGCAGGCTATAATTTTGATACCCACAACAAAAAGTTGAATTTCTAATATTAAAGTGACCATAGTTAAAAGTGAACGAAATTTGGTCCATTAAAGTCAATGGGCTTGCTGAATTATACGTCAACATACCTTTTTTGCTGGGGTACCAGTGCCATAGACCATAAATGCGGTGTGAATTGGGCCAAACTTCTAATTTACCAATATACAGTATGTTTTGTTCATGTTTTGATGAAAGTCCCCTTAACCCCTTAATGGACATAGCCCATTTTAACCTTAAGGACACAGCCATTTTTTTGCAAATCTGACCACCTTCACTTTATGTATTAATAAATCTGGGATGCTTTTACTTATGTATTTGATTCAGAGATTGTTTTTTCGTGACAAATTCTACTTTAATATAGTGCAAAATTTTCAGCGATAATTTTGAAACTCTCTGCTTGTAAGGAAAATGGACATGCCAAATATATTATATATTAATTTACATATACAATATGTCTACTTTATGTTGGCATCATGAAATTGACATGTTTTTACTTTTTGAAGACATTAGAGGGTTTTAAAGTATAGTAGCAATTTTCCAAATTTTCTCGGAAAATTCTAAATCTACAGATTTTTTAGGGACTAGTTCAGTTTGAAGTGGATTTGAGGGGCCTTTCTGTGAGAAATCCCCAATAAATGACCCCATTATAGAAACTGCACCCCTCAAAGTATTCAAAATAACATTCAGAAAGTTTGTTAACCCTTTAGGTGTTTCACAGGAATAGCAGCAAAGTAGAATAGAAAACTCAAAAATCTAAATTTATTGCAGTAATATGTTCTTGTAGCCCCATTTTTTATTTTTTTTACATAGGATATAAAGAGAAAACGCCCCCTAAAATTTGTAAAATTTCTCTCGAGTATGGAAATACCTCATATGTGGATGTAAAGCGCTCTCCAGGTGCACTACAGGGCTCAGAAGGGAATGAGCAACCTTGGGATTTTCGAGAGAGAATTTTGCTGAAATGGTTTTTGGGGGGGCATGTCACATGCCCCCCAAAAACCATTTTCAAGGACCACTGTTCCAAAAATCTGTCAGACACCTGTGGGGTGTAAATGCTCACTGTACACCTTATTACATTACATGAGGGGTGTAGTTTCCAAAATCGGGGTCACATGTGGGTGTTTTTTTTATTTTTTTTAATTTTTTTAGCATTTAAGCCAAAACCTCTGGTACGATCAGCCACCCCTGTACAAATCCCGAATTTAGGCCTCAAATGTACATGGTGCTCTCATCAGGAGGTGTGACAAGAGGTGTGTCTCATAGATGGCAATGCACTTCTGTGTGGACTCCACAGAAAGAAGACATATCTTTGCTTACTGTGGACTCCGGAATTGGTATTTCTGCACGGAAAAATCTGCAACGGAAATTCTGCCGTGTGCACAAGACAGCATCAGGGTGCTGGGCCGCAAAGGTTTATTTGAGCCGCCATCAAATTGACAAAGTCCTCACTGAAAAAAAATGTAAAGTCCACTTCAGTGAGGATTGTGGGGTCAATTTCGATTTCCGGGAGGCCAACAAACCTAGTGATCAGTGGCTCATATAGGTGATCCCGCCTGGACTGGGATCACCTATATGGGGGGGGGGGGGAGGGCAGAGAGGGGGAATTGTATAGGGGACAGGGTCACTAGTATGGGAGAGGCTTTACTATTATTGCCCTGCAGCACTACCTTCTGGGGGGGATGATGATGGGGGAGGAGATATAAATGTGGGGTCTTTCTCCTCTCCCTCACTGGCGGTCTTCTGTGTCGGAGGCAAGCGCATGGTGTATGCCTCCTCCATCGAAAAGATTTTTTTTTGGGGGGTGTACGTGTGTAAATGTAGTGTTTTCACTTTATTTCAGTGTGTAGTGTAGGTGTAGTGATTTTTACGTCTACTGTAGGCTTTTTTTACGGTGCAGGTTTTTAGTACTTTTTGGGGGGCGTATGAGGTCCGTGCCACCAGCGACTGTTCTGCGCTGTGTGGCCGGACCGAACCCCGTATGCAGACGGCTCTGCTTGCTGATCAGCAAATTATTACTGATCAGCACTTTTCTGGGTGCAGGTTTTTATTTATTTTTTTGCGGTTTTTTTGTGTGGGTGTTTGTGGTCCATGCTACCAGCGACTGTTCTACACTGTGTGGCCAAACAAACTCCCTCAAAAAAGAGCAAAAACAAAAAGACCTGGGCCCCAAAAAAGTGCTCATCAGTAATAAATCACTGATCAGCAATCAGTGCATTCTGCACACGGGGTACGGTAAGGCCACACAGCACAGAAAAGACACTGGTGGCACGGACCGCATATGCCCCAAAAATGTGCAAAAAAACCCCCAAAAAAAACCTGCACCCCATGAAAAGCTAGGGGAAGACAGAAGACCAGTGGTCGCCAAAGTGTGCCCTCTAGATGTGGCAAATCTACAACTCCCAGCATGCCCAGACAGACAATGGCTGACTGGGCTTGTTGGGAGTTGTAGTTTTCCAACATATGGTTGGCCACAAAAAAGTGCTGATAAGTAATAAATCACTGATCAGGAGGGAGTAGCGCTGTTCAGGTGCAGCTGTACTCATCGGGAGCAGCGGGTGTGCAGAGGTCAGGTGGTCCGGCGGCGGTGTAGCGGGTACGTGCTTCTCCCTCCACCAGGTGCAAAACTACAACTCCCAGCATTTCCAGATAGTCTGGTCATGCTGGGAGTTGTAGTTTTGCACCTGGTGGAGGGAGAGCAAGTACCGGCCGCATGGCCACCGGACCACCTGACCTTTGCACACCCGCTGCTCCCAATGAGTACCGCTGCACATGAACAAATCACTGACCGGGATTAATCACATGGGGTCCCGGGGTGTCATACACAAGTGGTCTCCTGCCAGACACACCGGGACTTCAGCTGATTAACCCGCGCTGTGCCGCGGGAGCGCAGGATTACTGAATGCCGTATATATACAGCAGAATGCGCTATGGTATCGCGGAATCCGCCGAATATATACAGTGTTCTGCGGAAAGGGGTTGAAGGGGTACTCCAGCGCTAAGACATCTTTTCCCCTAGCCAAAGGATAGGGGATAAGATGCCGGATCGTGGGGGTCCCGCCGCTGGGGACCCCCGCGATCTTCCACACCGCACCCCGTTAGAATCAGCCCCCGGAGCGTGCTCGCTACGGGTCTGATTACTGGCGATCACGGGGACGGAGCATAGAGACGTCACGTCTCCGCCCCCGTGTGATGTTACGCTCCGCCCCCTCAATCCAAGCCTATAGGAGGGGGCGTGACAGCTGTCACGCCCCCTCCATAGGCTTGCATTGAGGGGTCTGAGCGTGACGTCACACCCCGTTAGAATTAGCCCCCGGAGCGTGCTCGCTTCGGGTCTAATTACTGGCGATCACGGGGACGGAGCATAGTGACAAGCCTATGGGAGGGGGCGTGACAGCTGTGGGACCTCTCTCGATCAGGCATCTTATCCCCTATCCTTTGTATAAGGTATAAGATGTCTTAGCGCCGGAGTACCCCTTTAAAAATAATTATTTCCAGGCCTGTACACATTACATTACAGATACAAGACTTTTTCAGGCCAATTTTGAGCAGTTTCATTTAAACTATTGGGCATCTGGGCATTGAGAACATTTGAGGTGGTTTTGCACTCTTTGCCATGCCTGTATGACTGAATATGTTCAGACACTTTATTTCACTATTTGTAAACCTTTTTAATGAATTCTATGTTTTTAAATCAATGAAAACCGGCAGAATTTGAACAAAGTTTTCACCTTACAGCTCTTACCTTTTTGTTGTTTTCTTTAATATCCTGGGGATTGAGGGACTTGTAGTCACTGAAGGAGAAAATGGTAAAGTAGGTACAAACAAAATTTGATATAAAAAATAAAAAAAAAGGTCTTTTTCTTAAACAAGTTCCTTCTAAAAATAAGTCAGAATAAAATCATATGGCAAGGAGTAATTTTTCAGCAATTCAATCAACAAAACTAATAGTGTGGAAAATTAAAACGGACAAAAATATATTAATAAATAATATGAATATGGCGGGTTTTAGCGCCTACAGCTTTTTGTCTAAAATAGGAGGCAAGGACCAGGGACAAGCTTTGACAGCCAAATTTGCCATGTGGTAATCCCTTGTCGTCAGTGTTCAAAGAGCTACAGGCTTATTTCTCTCATCTCATTTCAACACGAACAAAATTTTTAATAGCATCTTGAGGTCAGTAGTTTCTATAGGATTAAGGCAAAAAAACATCATAAATGAGATGGCAGCTTAAAATGAAAGGGGAACATTGATAGTCAAAAGGTACACGATATTAACCCCTTTCAAATTAGCATTCCACAATCCCTAGGAGAACATAGCGTAAATACGTTGGCATTCCCTTTCAATGTAGGTTATATATAGGTCTCCATACTTACATCAAGTCCGGCCTAAAGTAGTTTAATATTGCACAGAACGCCAACCCGTTCCTCCATGAGGTGGTGAAGTTAGTTATTTTTACTCCTCTATAGGATTTTGTTACTTCTTTGCACCAAGCGAGCAATGACTGGCTGGCATTGGGTTGTCTACCTAGAATTGGACTTGGTAACGGACTTGGCTGAAAGAAAGAAGGAAAAGAACAAAAGTTAATCAGTGCTAATGGATGGAAATATATAATCCAAAATCAAAATTATTCACTACCACGAAACCTCTTTAGACCCATTTGTTTTACTAAATACTTTTATTCCACGTGACACAACAATTCTGGAACATCTTTTCTGAAACAGTGGCGTGCACTGCTGACACTCTAAAGCAGTGTTTCCCAACCAGGGTGCCGCCGGCTGTGGCCAAACTACAACTCGCAGCATGCCCCGACAGCCTTCAACTGGCTCCAGAAAATTAAACAGATTTGTAAATTACTTCTATTAAAAAATCTTAATCCTTCCAATAATTATCAGCTGCTGAAGTTGAGTTGTTCTTTTCTGTCTGGCAACAGTGCTCTCTGCTGACATCTCTGCTTGTCCCGGGAACTGCACAGAGTAGAAGAAGTTTGCTATGGGGATTTGCTTCTACTCTGGACAGTTCCCGAGACAGGTGTCATCAGAGAGCACTTAGACAGAAAAGAAAAACTCAACTTCAGCAGCTAAAAAGTACTGAAAGGATTAAGATTTATTAATAGAAGTAATTTACAAATCTGTTTAACTTTCTGGAACCAGTTGATATATATACATAAAAAGGTTTTTCATGGATAACCCCTTTAATCCTTTTGGAGGTTACTAATAACGTCACAATAAATCTTTTAATACACAATATGTGGTAAATGGGAACCATCTAATGGGGGCATTAAAGGGGTTATCCAGGAAAAAAAATATGTTATATATTTCCACTGGCTCCAGAAAAATGATTCACTTATATTAGAACACAACTAGAAAAACAAAACGGTGACAATCAAGGGGAGATTTATCAAAACCTGTGCAGAGGAAGAGTGGTGCAGTTGCCCATAGCAACCAATCAGATTCCTTCTTTCATTTTTCACAGGCCTCTTTAAAAATGAAAGAAGTGATCTGATTGGTTGTTATGGGCAACTGCACCGCTCTGCTGTACACAGGTGTTTATAAATCTCCTCCTCAGTGTTTTCAGAAGTTTCCAGGATTTCCTAACCTGGAATAAAGGTTAGAAAAACCAACTGCGAGCTTCCAAACTGACATAATAGAACGTAAACATAGAAAGTATATTCGCGACAAAAGACGACTTTGAAACTGGTCAAATTTACATTCAAATACCTAAACAGAATTATTATACAAGATAAATGGATATATCTGAATCACAGATTTCAAGATCTGAGGATCAGTCTACAAATTCTTGACATGATTACCAAGTCTGTCACATGAGGACTCAAAAATAAAAAAAATGTATACACATAAACCATCTATTAATGTTACAACAAATCAAACATCAGCAGAATGACAAGTGAATGTCAACAATCTAAATTATTCCAAATACAGTCACACAACGCATTTGTCTACAGATGCACCTTTGTCTGCTACATCCTTTTACTCTGTCGTACAAATCATCTCCTTGGCTCCACATCCGATTATCACTGCACTGGCTCCAGTTTCTACAGTGGGAGCAGCACCTACAGCCACACCTTTTGTAAATGTACAATTATTAGACAGAGAAATGTGGATACTATTCTAGATAAATCCTAGACTCCATAAACAGCCATGATCATTTACAAACATTCAAACTATCATCATTTGAATTGACCTCTGATCAAATATCAGTATTACGTAATGGGTTATCTTTTACAAAAACTGTGAATTCCGGCTCCCCTAAAAAAATCTAAACTTTAAAAAATTCCATTAAAATCCACGTGCTCAAAACAAAACATTTAAAAACTAAATGAAACACAGACGCGTTTCTGTTTATCAAAAAACCTTAATGATGGCGGTTATCTTTTACACCTACGTATGAAGGAAGAACACTGAGCTTCATTGCCAGGAAACTTGCACTTCATAAAATGCACAAAAATGTAAAATCTGACCCTAGATATTTACAGAAAAAATAGAAGCAGCTAAACAAACAAGAATTAGAGAATAAAAATAAGATGGGTAGGAGGTCTCTTTTTCAACAACACCACCAATTTACCAACATTGATCAATTTGTTTAGTGAGTAACACATTTTTTAAACTTGCCGATCTAGACTGACACATGTGTCCGTCTAGATAATCGCAGAGCGTTTTATATTGGAACTTAAAAACTATTTTATCTGATGCCAATCTGCTTACTGAGGAAGAGGTCAAATTTGTATTCAATTGTTCACCTACTTTAGAGATACTCTATGCATAGCCTGTATAATCGTCCTGTCCCTGGACAGGGAATGCTAACCTGACTTAAGGAATCAGTATGTACAATGATTATTTTTTGCCCATTTGTTACCACTTTGGCCACCTACATAAAAGATACCAAGGACGCTGTCAAAAAGATCCAAGAGGTCAGTTTTCCACCTCACACTCTTACTGCCAGCCTGGACGCTTAGGCATTATATACAAACATTCAACATAATTTAGGTTTGGCTGTTAGATATTTCATGAGCACTAAGGGTACACAATATTTACGGCACAATGAATTTATTTTGACGCTACTAATATTTGTCCACCATTTTTAGTTAAAAAAAAAAAAAAAAAGGCACCGCGATGGGGAAGACGTGTGCACCAGCATAAGGCTAATTGTTTTTTTTGGGGTGTGGGAGAACACAATTTTCCCTACTACACTAATGTAATTTTATTTTAGGGCCAATGTACTGTGGACATGTATGTTTTTTGGGAGACCTAGTCACCTGTTTCAAAAATTTGTTGAAGCCCTTAATAATAACACTATAGGCATACACTTAACCTTTGATATACATGAAAGGAGTGTTAATTCACTGGATCTCAATCTTTTTGGACCCTGGTGGCAGTGTCCATACATGTTTATAATGCAAACACACATCTACCAACAGTAGAGTGGACACTACCTTCCATCATACTCCAAATATTAAAGAAATATCAGAAAGAATGTGATTTACGTTTTGTATGTTTAGAGCTAGGTGCTACCCAAAAATGTGCTACATCGTGTATTTTCAACCACGATTACATGCGATGAGCTTTTGACTGAGAGATAAGAAATTCACAAAAAATGTGATACATGATTTAATCAACTGCCAAACAATGGGGGTTATCTTTATTGCAAAAGGTACTTGCTGAAAATTGTTTGCTGAAAAAACAATCCAGCGATTACATAGTAGAATATCCAAACAAACCAGTATGACTAAAACCCAAAATGATCCTCCTCTTTTAAGACATGAGAAACACATGGAGGAAACACTACAGCCCTTAAATTATTGGATATTATTCAATAACATAGATAAAGAAAAAGAAGAAATAACCATAATCCTCTAGGCAAAATCAGATAGACTGATACATGATATAGATGAAAAGACTGTGCTTCAATTATGTGAAAATTGTCATTTTGGGGCAACCTAACTAATAAACTTTTGGGTGAGGAAGCTATGTGGATTTATAGGATCCATGGTTGGTGTCCTCAAGGCATCAATGAGGGATTTACTTACTCTGCATTTCTATAAATAATCGTATAATAGCTGCCATTCTGGAAGACATTCAATAGGTTATTTCTTTTGATAGAGACCTACATATGCCTATTTTATTAGTGACACTTGAATTGTTTTCTGGTCAATCCTATATGATAGCTTAGTGCTCTATTATATACACTATGCAGTTTACCATTTCTCATAAACTAATCCTTTGAATGTCATTATAGACAATGAAGATGTCGATGTAATTTAAAAGAAGCAGCATATATGAATATAGGATATATGATTAGGTTCATTTATGCCCAGCATTAAATTATTACATATGTAGCATGCCCAGGTGTCTTAATGGACTCATATTAAAGAGACAAACAATACCAGTTGTTAAAGGTCTTTATTGCCAATATAGATAGAGAGAGAAATGTATAACAATATGCTATATATGTGTATTGCTATGATAAATTATATTCTTACATAATCAATACAATGACCAATATAATTATGATATACATAATAACTGAATATATCTATATGCATTTTACTCTTGTGCATGTTCTCAGTATGAGATATATGATTTATACAAATATGGCAAAAAAGGCTTTGCTGCCTATATATATATATATATATATATATATATATATATATATAGACCTTTTGATACATCCTAATTTTTGGTTTAGCTGTGGCCATGTCTTTCATTAATTTAGTAGCTGGTCCCAGCCCACACAGACTTATACTCACAGTTAGAGATGAGCAAACTTCCAGTGATTCGATTGATCACGAACCTCGCGGCTCGGTGTTTGCTAACTTTAGCCTGCATAAATTAGTTCAGCTTTCAGGTTCCGGTGGATACAGTCCTAAGAGAGAGTCTCCAGCCCACCGGAGCACCTGAAAGCTGAACTCATTTATGCAGGCTAAAGTCAGCAAACGCCGAGCCGAGAAGTTCATGAAGAATCGAATTACTGGAAATTCGCTCATCTCTACTCACAGTCCAGATGCATGAACAGTAAAGGCTTTGCTGTTTTTCGTGCACTGAGTGATGGCACATGCGTACCACTGTCTTTATCAGACTCAAGAGACAAAGTCTATGGGCATGCACAATTGAAATCCCGGCACATTTATGTCACTACTTGTACTGCTTGTCTTGTACGTATCTGGGTAACCAAGTGTTTCCATGTTTGTTATTGGTCTATACCACAGTGTATTTATTGGCTATTCAAAATGTCCTTCATATGAAAGAGTGCTTGGATTTGTATAAACTGGGTATTGCAGCTCTATCTGGTGTGATAGCAGTACGAAAAGTTAAAAAACCAGGTATACAATTTTCTTTTCCCCATAACTCCTTAATAAAGCCTCAGACTGTGGTGAAACTCCTTTTTAGATACAGTGGATACAGTTTACTGCGGGCACTCCAAATGGATTCCTGCTAATGGGAACGGTGTTCCTAGTGCTGGGCGGTATACCGGTTGATACCGTTTTTTTTTCCTGCACGATATGAATTTTTCCCCTACCGCAATACCGGTTGGGCCCCTCCCATTTTAGGAACTGTCCAGAGTAGGGGAAAATCCCCATAACAAACATATGCTGCTCTGGTCAGTTCCTAAAATGGACAGAGATGTCAGCAGAGAGCACTGTGGTCATGATTCAGCAGAGAGCTCTGTATTCCAAAAAGAAAAACATTTTCTCTGTAGTATTCAGCAGCTAATAAGTACTGGAAGGATTAAGATTTTTTAATAGAGGTAATTTACAAATCTGTTTAACTTTCTGGCATCAGTTGATAAAAAATTAAAAAAAAAGTTTTCCACTGGAGTACCCCTTTAACCCCGTAAGGACTCAGCCAATTTGGGCCTTAAGGACTCAGACAATTTTATTTTTACGTTTTCTCCTTCTCGCCTTCAAAAAAAATCATAACTCTTATATTTTCATCCACAGACTAGTGTGAGGGCTTGTTTTTTGTGCACCAAGTTGTCCGTTGAAATGCCATCACTCACTTTACCATAAAATGTATGGCACAACCAAAAAAATACTATTTGTGTGGGGAAATTAAAAAGAAAACCGCAATTTTGCTAATTTTGGAAGGTTTCGTTTTCACGCTGTACAATTTACGGTAAAAATGACATGTGATCTTTATTCTTTGGGTAAATACGATTAAAATGATAACATGATAACATACTTTTCTATTACTGTTGCGCTTAAAAAAAATCGCAAACTGTTTAACCAAATTAGTACGTTTAAAATCCCTCTATTTTGAAGACCTATAACTTTTTCATTTTTCCATATACCGTAAGTGGCGGTATGGGGGCTCATTTTTTGTGCCGTGATCTGTACTTTTTATTGATACCATATTTGCTTATATAAAACTTTTAATACTTTTTAATTCATTTTTTGGGGAATAAAATGTTATAAAAAAGCAGCTATTTTGGACTTTTTTTTTTTACGTTCACATTGTTCACCGTACGGCTTCATCGACATTTTATTTTAATAGTTGGGATATTTACGCATGCAGCGATACCAAATATGTATATAAAATATATATAAATATATATATATATATATATATTTTTTTACACTTTTTTGAGGTGAAATAGGGAAAATGGGACAATTTACGTTTTTATTGGGGGAGCGGGTTTTTCAAATTTTTGTTTACTTTTATTTTTACAATTTAATAGTCCCCATATGGGACTATTTATAGCAATCATTCGATTGCTAATACTGTTCAGTACTATGTATAGGACATAGCACTGAGCAGTATTATCGGTTATCTTCTGCTCTGGTCTGCTCGATGGCAGACAAGAGCAGAAGACCCCGGGAGATGGCCGGAGCAAGGTGAGGGGACCTCCGGCCACCATGCTGGATGATCGGATCGCCGCGGCAGCGCTGCGGGCGATTTGATCATAGATTCAAAGTACCGTGATGCTGCAGATGCCGTGATTTGAATTGATCACGGCATCTGAGGCTATCAGCAGCCGGGACCTGCCGCGATGCTCGCGGTTATGCATAGGACGTAAATGTACGTCCTGGTGCGTTAAGTACCAGCTCACCAGGACGTACATTTACGTCCTGCGTCATTAAGGGGTTAAACAGATTTGTACATTACTTCTATTTAAAAATCTTAATCCCTCCAGTACTTATCAGCTGCTATATGCTTCACAGGAAGTTTTTTTTTTTTTTTTAATTTTCTTTCTGTCTGACCACAGTGCTCTCTGCTGACACCTCTGTCCATTTTAGGAACTATCCGGAACAGGATAGGTTTGCTATGGGGATTTGCTCCAACTCTGAACAGTTCCTAAAACGGACAGAGGTGTCAGCAGAGAGCACTGTGGTCAGACAGAAAGGAAATTCTAAAAGAAAAGAACTTCCTTTGGAACATATAGCAGCTAATAAGTACTAGGAGGGTAAAGAATTTTAAATAGAAGTAATTTTCAAATCTAAAACAAAAGGAAAAATAGCCAGCACAACAACCTAATACACAGGTGCTCGCTGCTGTGGCAAATACAAAATGTACAAAAAAGAAAGTTGCAACAGCACTCTTGGTCAAAAAATGGAGGCTCTTAACGCACTTTTTGATCAAAATGTGTCCCCCCATACACCATGCGGAGGTGGCCTCATATCGGATGGGACCCTAACACATAACTCACCTCTGCTGTGCATATAGCCTCTGACTGTGTGACATGTTGGATCAGCAATTGACTAAACCACCTTCAGTCTAAGTTGGGGGGTGTGGCACCCTTTTTAGCCATGCACCCCACCCCTCTCAAACTGGAGGTGGTTTAGTCAATGGCTGATCCAACATGTCACACAGTCAGAGGCTATATGTACAGCATAGGTGAGTTATCATGTTAGGGTCCCATCTGATATGAGGCCACCTCAGCGTGGTGGAAGGGGGGACACATTTTGATCAAAGAGTGCGCTAATTTTCAAATCTGTTTAACTTCCTGGCACCAGTTGATTAAAAAAAAAGATGTTTTCCAGGGGAGTACCCCCTTAACAGTGAAAGCTGTAAAACTTTCTGAACAACATAATGTAAGTAAAATATGTCTTCTCTGAACTAGTTTGCATTGACAGTTAGACCAGAAATTGTGAAAGGTTTTCTGTGTCACCATCATGTACATTTATGTGACAGTATAATAGCGAGGAGATACAGCGATTGGCACCAAGCCTCTTGGAGTACACACACATGCGGGATAATTCGCTATGCACAAGATAAAGCAAGCACAGTTCCTGCAGAGATCTCCCAGAGCAACTCAAAGCAGGGGTGCTGAACCACAATAGAAAAGGCAGTTAGCAGATGAAATCCATGGAAGAAGAAAATGGCAGCACTCACCGGATTAATTGCAGAAAATCTTCTTTATTTTAAAGTGCAGAACACATCCAGTGCGGCCGGACACGGACGCCAAACTACGTTCAGAGAGATAGGTGACAGCTGTTGCGCATGCGTGTAGCACGCTTCATCAGAGGGTCTGAAGAAGCGTGCTACACGCATGCGCAACAGCTGTCACCTATCTCTCTGAACGCAGTTTGGTGTCCGGCCACACTGGATGTGTTCTGCACTTTAAAATAAAGAAGATTTTCTGCAACTAATCCGGTGAGTGCTGCCATTTTCTTCTTTCACAGATTTATGTGACAGTGCTGTCATTTAAATATGGTTATAAATATACAGGATAAGTAAACAACGACAGCAATAATACAATTCTTTCCTGTGACAAACTAACCCTAAATGTAGATAAGGAATGAAAAATTGTAATTTAATATGACAATATTTATGACCAGGCAGTGAAGAACATGCTCCTTGTCTTGAAGTAAAAAATACCGCATGTCCTCCTCCCAGTTGTGATCCTTTGATGTCTGTAATAGCTGTCAGTTTACAGAGACATAGTGAGCAGTCTATATTGAGCCATAGCCCATGGCGTGCCCCGTCCAACCAATCCAGCGAGAAGCGTCGGCTCTAGACTTCTGTCTGGACACAAATGGTGCCGAGTGAAACAGTTTGATTGTGATTTTGACACTTCAGGCACTATATACATCTCTGTGAGCGAAACACACCCTTCCTAGAGTGAAGTCATGTAAAATTATCTTTTCAGTTACAATGGAAAAATTGACAGTCAAAAATAAAAGAGTAACTTCAACATTTTGCTGTCTCTTTGATGACAACACTGAAGGTGGATATGACATTTCACGAATGGCGTCTGTAGGTTTACAAACGTGTTCTCATTGACAGTCTTTCGGTTGAGGATTTTAACCCTCTGGTGTTCTGGGGCGGAAGTATTTAACACGTGAATGAAAAAAGTATTTATGCACTAAATTTCTCAACACTTAAATACTGAAGTCTATTTTTTTCTGTAATGGAAAAAATCTGTGAATGGAGACAATTGAGTGACACAGTTTAAAAATTGATCAAAAACCTTTATTTTACTATTTGTTCCTAAGGCTAAGTTTCCACTTGTTTTGTTTACCGGCAGTTTTTGGAGAACTGCCACTTCAGTTTTTAAGCCAAAGTCAGAAGTGGATCCATAAGGGAGGAGAAGTAGAAGTCCTTCCTTTATATGTCATATTTTGAATACACTTCTGACTTTGGCTCAAAAACTGCAGTGACAGTATTCCAAAAACTACCAGAAAAAAAACAAGTGGAAACTTATCCTAAGTGTTTATTTCCCAACTAAATTAAATAGTATAATGTGGTCTGAGGAAAAAAAAAAAAAATACAGTAGAATAAAAAAGGATGACAGATTTCCAAATCCAAACAAAAAAAGTTGGGGTTCTATACAATACAGGAATTTAGGTGCACTACTGTGGTAGATGTATACAATGACATTGGCTATCCCTCAACACTGATGTTAAAATTGAGACATTCGCCAGTGTATCCTTATATGAAGGACACACCAGAGCCCGCACACCAACGCCAAGGTTTCTCAAATGGCACGGGACCTAACGCTAAACCTACCTGTGCGTGATAAGCAAAACAGGGGCCAGTGGGCAATTACGGCAGCATTCGGTCGACTCACAGAGTCCTTCCATGTACCCTCCAGTGTGACTGAGCACACATACAATGGGAGGAGGGAGGCAAACTGCAAGCCCCACCTAAGTTGGATAATATAGGTGCATGGCCTCACAGGTGCTACTCGAATGCTGCCTAGAAAATGTTTAAGGCGCATTACATATGGAGTTTACACACCTCCAAGTATAAAATTTAAACAACAACAAAAAACGTGGTCTCAAATGGCTGGAGGTGCTCAACCCCAAATGCGGTTGTGCATTTATACTGGGGGAGCAGATCCTGCCCTTGTGGTCTATTGCTAAGGGCAATCCCCAGCATAAAAATGCATACAATGGAGGATGCCTTCAGCGGACTACCTAATGCTGCCGTAATTGCCCACTGGCCCCTGTTTTGCTTATCACGCACAGGTAGGTTTAGCACTAGGTCTTGTGCCATTTGAGAAACCTTGGTGTTGGTGTGCAGGCTCTGGTGTGTCCTTCATATAAGGATATACTGGCAAATGTCTTAATTTTAACATCAGTGTTGAGGGATAGCCAATGTCATTGTATACATCTACCACAGTAGTGCACCCATATTACTGTATTGTATTATTCTAATTGTTACACATCCACACCGTCTTTCTGGTGTAGGATTCTATTGTGGCACTTGTAGTCCGCTGCAGGCATCCTCCATTGTATGCATTTTTATGCTGGGGATCGCCCCTAGCAACGGACTACAAGGGCAGGATCTGCTCCCCCAGTATAAATGCACAACCGCATTTGGGGTTGAGCACCTTCAGCCATTTGAGACAAAGTTTTTTTGTTAAAATTGGGATTCTGTCAGCTGTATTTACTGCCGACAATGTTGGATAGCTGTTAGGGTATAAAAGTAAACTGTACCTCTTCTAGAGCTGATGGATGGTGGCTGCCAAACTTATAAAATCGACCGGGAAAGGTAAAGTTTGCTTTTATACTCTCACAGCTATCCAATGATGTCTGAAGCTTTTAGCAGCAAATACAGCTTAGATTCAAGACTTACAAATGTGCCAGAATTCTGCCAAAATGTGTGACAAAAAAAACCCAAAACAAAAATCACTTTCCATGGCCTTGACAAAAGAGGGATGGCCTGAAAAGGGTGTGGCTTCTGTAAAGGGGCATGGCATAAGTGTGACAAACCTGGGCTAGACAGTCTAAGCCACTGGCACATTTCAAGACCGTCTGTCTAGGTTTGTACTGTCTAATAATAAAATGGTTTTGGTAAATTTGGGCTACTGTGAACCACAGACAAGTATCAGGAGTGTTAGGGCCAACACTGATTGTTAGTGCAGTAGTCCTTGCATTTAGTCGTAGTTTTATACGGTTCCTCCACCAACCCATCTTCTAATATGCCTCTATAACACATCCCACTTACTTTAACAATTAAAGGGGTACTCCAGTGGAAAACACATTTTTTTTAAATCAACTGGTGCCAGAAAGTTAAACAGATTTGTATATTACTTCCATTTATAAATCTTAATTCTTCCAGTACTTATCAGCTTCAGTATACTAGAGAGGAAGTTGTATTTCTTTCTGTAATTCTTTCCAGTCTGACCACAGTGCTCTCTGCTGACACCTCTGTCCATGTCAGGAACTGTCCAGAGTACAAGAAAATTCCCATAGCAAACCTCTTCTACTCTGGACAGTTCCTTATATGGACAGAGGTGTCAGCAGAGAGCACTGTGGTCAGACTGAAAATAACTCCAGAAAGAAATACAACTTCCTCAGTAGCAATCAGCAGCTGATAAGTACTGAAATGATTGAGATCTTTATATATAAGTAATTTACAAATCTGTTTAACTTTCTGGCACCAGAAAAATATGTTTTAAACCGAAGAACCCTTCTAAATGTATTTTGTTAAATGGATTATTTTGTCTTACATATCCAAACCATATGGATTATTGTGTATGGGAGGTAAGAGGGCACCAAACTGTGTAGGACACTATTACCACCTGGTGACTCTGTTTGGCACTATTATGGTTATCCAGTATCTCCTGTTCTCCTTCTTGACATTTACCGCAACTATCAATTTATTTATCTCTTTCTCATTTGTTGATTTGGCAGACAGACCCTTTTAACAAAATATTTTTTAAGGTATCAGGGTAAAATATAAAAAAGTGAGCAACATAACACAACAAATATTACACAACACATGATATTACTGAGCTTTAGGACAACCCCAATAAAAATAGAATTCTGCCAGAGTTTTCCCATGCTAACAAGTGACAGCATATCACCTGGCACAGGTATGCCAACTCACTCAATATTTTACGCCTTCTTTACCCGGTGATAGATACGTTTTGCTCAGTTACTGGGGAGGGCATGCAGCAAATATATATATATAAAAATAAATAAAAAACGGAAATGCACTGATCTCCCCTTAAGACCAATTGGGTAGAGCCGATGGTGGTCACTTCCTATTGATTACAGTTCAAATCACATACCCCTCATTATTAGTATAAGGGGGCAGTGGTCTGGTCTGAGGTATGACGTTAATCCAAGTCTGGTTTTACTTTAGATGTTCATGAACATATTTAACCATGCCCTTTATTATAAGCCACACCTCTGCAATAGGCCACTCCCACTTTTTGCAGCAGATTGCTGCTTGACTATAACCCGATTGGCTACCTATGGGCTGATCTGGAGCCTTTGTGAGGCCTTCAGCAGCCATGGTAACCCATCCCCATCCCTTGCGCTAACAGCCTCCCTCTGGCAAACTTCTTTGGCGCTACAGTTAGTAATGACCGTAGCCTCTATGCGAATGATCAGCAGGATTCCAACTGTCAATCACAACTGGGCTCCCATGGTGATCCCGCAGACAAAGCCATCGTGTCTGCACAATCATCAGGACATTCCATTATGTTCTATTGATGCTAGAAGACCACAATCAGGACATAATGGTAAGTCCATTCATGGGAAGGGTAACATAACAGTTCATGAGAATTTGTATACCATAATTTTAACAGACCAAAATCTTACATGTATAGCGCCATACCAGAAATACTTTCATTGTTTAAATGGTAGGGTATGCATATAGTGCAGTGGCCTCCAAACTGTGGACCTCCAGATGTCGAAAAACTACAACTCACAGCCGTTGGCTGTCCGGGCATGCTGGGAGTTGTAGTTTTACATGACAAATGGAGAATATAATCAGTGAATGCTGTAAGGGGAGGCATACTTGAGAAAACTGAGCAAACAACAATATACGTAGTCAAAACTTTGCCTGCAGGGCCTGGCGCACAGTTACTCAAGCTGCATTTCTATATAACTTGACACCTTACTCTAGTTTCAGATGGCCGATACCTAGACCTCCCATGGTTTGAGTGAATCAAACTTCAATAATCGTAGATCTCTGTAGTCATCTGAGTTTAGTTAAGCAGATCTGAAAACGTGGCTACATTAGGATTGTATGAAACAGGCTATGGCTAGGCTAGTAAGTAATTCTGTATATAACCTCTGGCTGGTGCTAGCTAAACGTTACAAACAAACATCAGTGAGCTTTCAAATCTTTATATCAGGGTTTTGAGAATTTTGCCTAAAAATGAAAAAGTGACAAAAATGTCTATCCCTTATACATGACATATTACTATTTAAAGTATACCTGTCGCATACATGAAGTGGGTAAATACTTTATAAAACTACAATATATTCCATAAAAGGTTCAGCATTACTTCAAGTAATGAGGAATAACTTAAATTTATCAAAATTTGGTTTCAAGAAACACATGGACCATGTGATATTTCAGCAGACACCCGGTGGAGGTGGCACAACCACATCAGGTTCTTGTAATCATAAAACTAGAATGGATCCAATAAATTTCTATGGTATAAAAGAAGGGCTGCCCACCACTGCCACCACCAATGAGGTTGCTACTAAAATGGTCTCACCAAATGGAAAATAGGAAGAGTCCACTTATCTTCCATTATATTCATTAACTTCGAACTTTAGTATTACATAGAATTGTCCATAAACTGAGGAAGGCTGTCCTTGCACACAGCTACTCAAGTATGAAATAAAGTAAAATAACAATCTATTTGCAGCCTCTTGGGATTATATCAAATAAGTAGTGAGCCAATAGGTGTATACATTTATATTTATATAAAAGGCAACATGTTAAGGACTAGGTTACCAATAAACAGGGCCTTTTTACTTCATAAGAGAGAGACTTTTATTTTGCCTATTCGGTAACTAGAGTTTAGTGGGTGGGTGACTGACCAAAGGTGAACTTGGGTCCCGTTGTTGCCAGGGTCACTTGCCACACAAACATATTCACTGCCCTGTTGGCGGCCTTAGCCCTCATGTATATAACAATGCTCACTAGGCATTAGTATACATTATATAGTATAATATACACGGCTCAACATTACTCACTAGAAGCACTGAGAATAGGGTCTGATTTCCGGTCTACCGTAAACCATGGTGCAATTTTTGTGCAGATTTTCAAATGACGTTATACAATGTGTCTCTAAAGTCTGAACACTTTAGGGACACAAAAAAAATATCACTAAGGTCACAAAATATCACTAAAAATAAGGATGGGTTTCCAATAAATTGGACAAGAACAGCTGTTTCTCCAAAGACTTTGTATTGTTCAGTGACAACTGTTTGTTTTATGTGAATTGTGAAATTATCAAAATGTTCGATACTGGTTTGCATTGGGTGGACATTTCCAAACAGGAAAGAGGGCAAAAGATTATAGTGAGGTGTGGTTTGTGGAAAGCTTTTGTTTTGGGTCCATTTCTATTCGATGATCTTGTCACTTTGTTGATAGACCAGGTAATGCCCTAATTTGAAAGTCTAGGTGAGGGACTCCCCCTAAGTGGTCCCAGCAGGATGGAGCCCCTGTCCATTATGTCCCAGGGGTCAGAAATTGGTTGAAGATGTGGTAATGTAGAATGGTTTCATTCACCAAACCATAGCCCCCTTGACTTCGTTTTCTGGGGTTTGCTAAAGGAGAAGGTGTACCTAATCAAAATCATATATAAATCACCTGAAGAAACTCTTCAAGAATGAATGGGTTCATATTGATGGAAATATGGAGTTACTGCACCGGGCTTATGTGAATCTTGCAACGCGCACGTAACTTTGCATCACAAAATGATGGAAAAAAATCACATTGAAGATGTAATGATGCTGAAAAAGTATATTGAAAATATGAATTTTGTCTCTGTTTCCATACTTTAGGGACACCCTCTACATGGCTTGATAGGAAGGCATAACCATGAAATATGGTCATGTGGTTGAATATGTGGAGTGGAGTGTAGGTTTTACTAAGGTTTCCCTATATTTTCCAATTTTCCCTACATTATTATTTTTTTTTTTTACACGTGCTCTGATCTGTCTGGTTTTCCTCAGCTGAAATCCACCACCTTTTCTGTGGAAACCTTAGTAAATATGTTGGTTTTTTGTAAAAATGTTGGGAACACGCCCCCTTTTCCCGGCAGCCACGCCCCTTTTTTGGGGTTTTCTTAGCAAGATGGAGAGTTAGACGGGTTTTTTTTTTCAATTCTGGTGCAAATTCTAGCGCAGACAGAATTTCTGGAGCAATGCGCCAGAATCTGGCGCACAACCCGACAAAACATGTCCGGTTTGCAATAGTAAATGAGGGCCTATAAGCGTAACATTTAAAATTCTTGTAAATATTAGAAAACTAGCAAAGGTTCAACTGTTCCTACATAAAAAAAAAATTACAAATATTGTTTCTGGCCCCTGTTCATAAATCTGTATATTCATCCAAACAATAATAAGTTACCGTACATTTAGTTGAAAGTGCCCTAGTCACATGACTATATCATCTGATCTAGAGGTGCGCACCCTTTAGCTATTGGTCACTCGGGGCCCTAGGAAACATCCCCGTAAAGTTTTCAACTTTTTGTAAGTTTTTAATTTTATGAAACCTATATGGTTAAATATTTAGGGGAGTAAAAATATATATAAATAAAAAAATCTTTAATAAATTTGCCTATAGCTCAGTTAATTCCTTTTAGATTGGGAACACATACAATGGATATAACGTAGTAAAGTGTTAACATTTTCATATATAATTACAGAAAGTCATGCATATAAACATACATAACTGCGCAGGTTAAAAAGCAAATGAGGTCAGACACAATTAGCATTGAGGGAAAAAAACAAAAATACAGCTCCGCTTGTACAGGCGAACAACGCCCCCATCTGGTACAAGTGAGTGAAGGCTGCAGACACACAACCTGTCAGATTCCACACCACAATGTGATTTATGTATCCATCGCTTGTGGGAAGACAAGACACATAGTAGGAAGGCAATAAGTCATCAAAATGACACGTATGCTAATAACGCCTCGGAACGCAACCACCAACCTGGCAAATAGTTCACTTACAATTCTCATGTAAATCACAAAATGAACAGATAGCGCAACCTGCGCTCGCCGATATTACGCGAGTCGAAGATAATGGAGTACACATTCAATAGATTATAGAGAAACAATAGCAGAATTACAGAAAAATATTCTTATTTTGCTGGAAGCAAAACAAGGAGTCAAAGCCGAAGATGTGACAGATTTGTTGTAAAATGAACACTAAACATCTGAAAAAGGCGCTACTAGAAGTGACTAGGGTCCTAAAAAAAATCATTGTGATTTCAGGGAAGAGTAGCCTTCTCTGTAGCATGCCTATTACCGTATTTTTCGCCCTATAGGACGCACCGGCCTATAAGACGCACCCAATTTTAAAGGTGCAAAATCTAGAAAAAAAAGATTCTGAACCCAACAGTGATCTTCAACCTGCGGACCTCCAGATGTTGCAAAACTACAACTCCCAGCATGCCCGGACAGCCGTTGGCTGTCCGGGCATGCTGGGAGTTGTAGTTTTGCAACATCTGGAGGTCCGCAGGTTGAAGACCACTGGTATAGGAGGTAATACTCACGTGTCCCCGCCGCTCCGGACCCGTCAACGTTGCCCTGGATGTCGCTCCATCGCTGTCGCCGCGTCCCCTTGGTGTCCCCGATGTTCCGGACGTCTTCTTCCCCGGGATCCACGCTCTCCGTTCGCTCCTATTGGATGACGGGGCGGCGTGCGCAACGACGTGATGACGTCGAAGGAGAGCGCCGGCCATGCAGGGGATCCCAGCACGGAGCAGACACTGAGGAGGCAGGTAAGGTCCCTCCCGGTGTCCTGTAAGCTGTTCAGGACGCCGCGATTTCACTGCAGCGGTCCCGAACAGCCCGACTGAGCAGCCGGGTTAGTGTCACTTTCCCTTCAGACGTGGCGGTCAGCTTTGATCGCCGCATCTGAAGGGTTAATACAGGGCATCACCGCGATCGGTGATGTCCTGTATTAGCCGCAGGTCCCGGCCGTTGATGGCCATAGGGATCGCCGCGATAGGATAGGTATTTGCCGTATAAGACGCACCAACTTCCCCCCCCCCCCCCAGTTTTGGGGAAGAAAAAGTGCGTCTTACACGGCGAAAAATACGGTACTTATAACGTAAAGTGAACATTAAGTAAGATTCACAGAACCTGAATCTAATAAATCCGCTATTGATTCACTTAGTCTTGTAAAAGTCTTTTCACTTTCCAAGTGTTCAGATTTCCCAGAAAAATCTGGAATGACACGGTCCAGAGTCTTACTCCAGACTTCTTCAGGGAATCGGAACTTGTGAAAAGCAGAACGACTTCTACAAGACTAAATGAATCAACCACCATTTGAGAGTCAGCAAATCTTACTGTAGATTCACTCAACACTACTTAAAGGGGTACTCCGGTGAAAACATTTTTTCTTTTAAATCAACTGGTGCCAGAAAGTTAAACAGATTTGTAAATTACTTCTATTAAAAAATCTTAATCCTTACTGTACTTATTAGCTGCTGAATACTACAGAGGAAATTCTTTTCTTTTTGGAATGCTCTTTGATGACATCACGAGCACAGTGCTCTCTGCTGACTTCATTATAATAATAATAATAACTCTTTATTTATTGTTGTCCTTAGTGGGATTTGAACCCAAGTCCCCAGCACTGCAAGGCAGCAGTGCTAACCACTGAGCCACCATGCTGCCCTTAGTATACATCTGCTATGCATGGTTGCTAAAATGGACAGAGATGTCAGCAGAGAGCACTGTGCTCGTGATGTCATCAGTGTTCCAAAAAGAAAGGAATTTCCTCTGTAGCATTCAGCAGCTAATACGTACTGGAAGGATTAAGATTTTTTTATAGAAGTAATTTACAAAAATATGTTTAACTTTCTGCCACCAGTTGATTTAAAAGAAAAAAGGTTTTCACCGGAGTACCCTTTTAACAATAAGTCTACTCTACTTCGGCTTTGTCTGAAATACACCGAAACTGCACTGGGTGAACGAGGCATGAAAATAAGGCCAGGGCTACACTGTGACTTTTTATAGTCAAACGTATCAATTTTAACTATTTAGCTACAGTTTTAGTCCAGAGGAAGACTTTGAGCTGCATATAGTTCTGTGCACTCCTGAGATATGCAGCTGTCACTTGATAAAATGGCCTTCTAAAAAGTTACAGTGGAGTCCCCCACCTACCCTTACAGTTCTAAGCCCACTATATCTCTAACGTGCACTGAAATACATATATAATGTAAAATAAAATTGCCTTTTTTTGCCCATAGCAAATATATTTCATTGTACTGATGTAGGATTGGTTACTATGGGCAACAAAGCTATATTAATTTTAGACTCAAGATAGTAACTGAACTAAATTTTAGACTGTGATTGATCGATCATCCGAAGGATCATGGTTGCAAAGAGAAATCATGGTCCACATCCATAAAAAAAATGATTGATAAATGTGCTGGACTACACTTCTCATAATAAAATATAGAATGTTATTGATAATTTAAAGTAAAATACACAACTGTAATATGGAAAACACGCTTAAGAAGTATTTTAGACTTCAGAGAAGTATTCCCATCTCTACAATTTTGGCATATCCACAAGATTTGCCACAAAGATCTGATTAATTTGGGTCCCACTTCTGGGACTTGCAACTATATGAGATTAAAGGGGTACTCCGCCCCTAGACATCTTATTCCCTATCCAAAAGGATAGGGGGTAAGATGTCAGATTGCCGGGGTCCCGCTGCTGGGGACCCCCGGCATTGCTGCTGCGCAACCGCGCTATCGATACTGCACAGAGCGAGTTCGCTCTGCGCGTAATGACGGGCAATACAGGGGCCAGAGCATCGTTATGTCACAGCTCCGCCCCTCGGGACGTCAATACAAGTCTATGGGAGAGGGCGTGGAGGTGGTCCCGCCCCCTGCCATAGACTTGCATTAAGGGGGCCGGCCGTGATGTCACGAGCGGCGGAGCCATGACGTCATGCTGCTCCATCCCCTGTATCGCCCGTCATTACGCACAGAGCGAACTCACTCTGTGCAGCGGGACCCCGGTGATCTGACATCTTATCCCCTATCCTTTGGATAGGGGATTAGATGTCTAGGGGGCGGAGTACCCCTTTGACCTTTGGCCTGCTTGTGGAAGCTATTTTACGCATTTTGCATAACCCCCTTTGACCTTAATAAGATTTGCATGAATAGTGTAGCACAGCTTCGTCCACATTTGCGTCTCTTAGCAGTCTCCTAACATTCAGAGCTGTTTAGTTAATAAAATTCTGCACACAATGGCCCTATAAAAATAAACTGGGTGCATCGGTTTGGCGTTGTGTCTGGCAACACTGTTATTCTCATTGGTTTTCTCTCATGACAGATCAAAACAACAGAAAAAATGATGGGGATGTGAACCAAGCCAAGAATTGATCTAAACAGATTAGAATACACAACGCTGGTGCCAATCGTAAATGATCAGTTTCCAGCTTTCACTTTTCATGGAACCTTTAGAAAATGAAAGACGTTGACCAGATTAGATTATATAGTTTTGTTGATGCTCCTCAACTATCTGTTCAGCTAGACCAGATTTTACGAGCCTGCTCGATTTTTAAGGATAGAGTTTAACCTAGCTGTATACAGGTAGATACATGGCGGCCATCAATTACTGCATGTGCTCTTGGTGTTGTAATGTTCACGAGGCAACGCCAGAACTGACCTACTTCTGGGATTACGGTGTAGGGTGGCAAAATGTAGGGTAGCTGAACCCCTCTATTCTTTATTACAGGAACAATAACAGCTTGGTTTAATCGATTTTGTTATTTGATACGGACATTTTTCCAAAGTGTTCCAGGACAAGTTTTTTTTTTTTTTTTTTTACACGACAACACCGAGATTACTAGTCTATATGTAATTATAAAATGATCTTTCATTAAAACAAATACAAGCTACTTTTTTAATAGAATCTTGGTTGCTAACGAACGGGTAACCACTCTTTTTGCAATTAAGAAATAGAGATAAAGAACAAGATCATCCTAACCAATTGTAAAAAGAGTGGTTACCCGTTCGTTAGCAACCAAGATTCTATTAAAAAAGTAGCATGTATTTGTTTTAATGAAAGATCATTTTATAATTACATATAGACTAGTAATCTCTTAATTTTACATAAAATAAAAATCTTTCTATCAATGAAAGCGACAAGTCCTGATACGTGTGAGAGGCTTCTCCTGACTGCAGGGTTTTCCGTGTTTCACAGTCTCTGCAGGTAAAACATTGGCCGAGTAGCAAGAACCTTTCAGCAGTTTAGAAATTAACTCTAAACATGAAGAATATGTTTAATTTAAAGGCATATCCTGTCTGTGAAAAGATGGGGAATCTCAGGGGAGCAAAGGGATTAAGGTGTCAACTATGTGTCTTATTCATGAAAAACTGGTTTTGGCGTCTACTTAACTAACCGGCTGAAAAATAAAAGTGTAAAAGAGATTGAGAAATCAAGAAAATAAAATAAAAATTATCAATTTTTTTAAAATATATAAATATTTTTGTAACCCTGAGTCATGTACATAATGTAACGACAAGCATCAAGCATTAACTTCTCATTTGATCCTGACACAAAGCTAATAATAATATTATAATTGCTTACTCTAATACTTTAATCCAGCTATGTTATTACAATTAACCATTTGAAACATTTTCATACATTTGGCTTTCACCTGGGCGTAGGCGATGACTTTGGCGGCACGATGTCCACCAGCCGTCAACTCCATTTTGTATACAACTTTGACAATCTATGTGAATTTTTTTTGTTCTTAGTCTATAAAGTTTTGTGGTTTACTCAAGGCAATAATTGGCACGAGAGAGGCTGAGAATTATTAGAGGTATTCTAGAGAGTATTTTTTTTTATTTTTTTATAATTGTGCTCAGACAGGCACTAAAAACAAAGAAGAAAAAAACCTACTATACTCACCCTCACCCTCCCCGCTCCTCCACTGCAGCCATTATCAGGAAGCTCTGGTCCTGATGTGCAGCACTTATGGGTTTGGGTTGGCATGTAAAATTGCCTGCTCAGCCATCAGTGGCGGCAGGAGTGTCTTGCCTGAGCTAATGACTGCCTGAGTGGGCAATTCTATGAGCTGACCCCAGAAGTGCTGGTCACCGCAGCAGAGTAAGGAAGGTGAGCATAGTGTTGTTGTTTTTTTCATACTATCATGCTCTTCTGCAGATTTTTCACATCCACAATAACATAATTTATTGCAGATTTTATTTTTTTACCCATTAAACTCATTTGGAAATATTCATTGGGAAGATGCATTCCAGCAACACTCAACCACATTAAAATTTGAGTAAATAAGTGGAAAATGGAGCAAAAAATTTTACTGAAATCTTATACATGGATCAGCTTAATTGAAATTGGCAAAAAAATAAAAATATATATACAAAGCAGACATTGGAGGCAAGCCTAAGAATGCCTGCCGTGCAGTTCGCAGTGAATTTTTTCACTAGCGGACAATGACACCCTTGCTGAGTAAAATTTAAGACGGACTTACACCTAACATCTGGCACCTTTGTCAGTGTTTCGTGTCGGCAATACCATACAGTTGTCTTGAATGACAAAGGCTTCATGGTTATAACGCATCTGCGATTTGGCGGCACCACAGCCGTCCTCCTTACAGATGAGATATAATCGTACCTGGGCATGCAGTGCTATGGTTAAACACCAGAAGCGGTTTGTGTTTCTATGAAGTAATATAACAGCGAGAAGGGGGAGCGCTGGCAGCACCCACCTCCTGGCATAGACACGTCTGTTAAGAGATTAGCATGGAGGAGAACATGAATACCTAATAAGTGTCAATTATGCTATTCTCACAAGGCATTTCACTTATAATCTTTACTCTGTCAAAGGGCTCAAAATCATTTTAAACGGCTGTAAAAAAAAGAAAAAAAAAGCTTGTAAAATTGTTATGCTACAATGTAAGGCTGTGAGAAATGCAGGAGAATAAAGGCTATAAATGCACTGTATATAGGTTGTACACATGGCCTTAGGAAAGCAATTAACCATTTTGGGTTTGCAAAAATATTGGGATTATATGTAAATGTTCTTGGATCCCTCACTTTTTCAGTCCACGTGATCAAGCTTTACTGCCACCTACACAGACCGAGACAAGCAATGGGACTAAATCATCCCCAAGGGTGGAATAACAAATACTAAACACAGTAAAATAAATAGACAGTGAATTTTATGGAGCAGATGACATATACAGTGCATTCGGAAAGTCTTCAGTCCTTTTACATTTTTCACACTTCGCTATGTTGCAGACACTATAGGACATTCACAGACTTGTCCCTAGGCAGCACCTGTGTTTAAGGTGAACCTTTGGTCCAGTGTGAGGTCCAGAGCGCTCTGGATCAGCATTTTATTAAGAACTTGCTGAATACCCGGCGTTGCCCGGTTTTTCCTTCCTAATCCTTGTTGGGGAGGAAAATAAACAAAGGAGGAAGCTTTTGACTTCATATCCCGTCCTCATATGTTGTTGTCATATCCCGACCTCCTATCCCGACCTCCTATCCCAACCTCCTATCACCTCCTCCTATCCCGACCTCCTATCCCGACCTCCTGTCCCGACCTCCTGTCCCAACATCATATCCCGACATCATATCCCGTCCTTCTATCCCGTCTATCTATCCCGACCTCCTATCTCGACTTCCTATCCTGTCCTCATAGCCCGTCCTCCTATCCCGACCTGTAATATGTGTAAAAGGTATTGAAATATCTCCAGCCTTACGGAAGTTATGTGGGAACATACATTTCCCATTGATTTGCATGGGACTTTAAACAAAAACCCCGACCCTCACAAATGGGGGTAGTTAAGGGTTAAATTAACCATCCTATATTTTAAGTGGACATATAAGTAACATGTGACCAAGTATTATCGAAATATCTCCAGCCGTTTGGAAGTTATGCAGGAAGATATATTTCCCATAGACTTTTATGGGACTTTAAACATAAACCCTGCCCCTGGCAAATGGGGGTGAGTAAGGGTTAAATCACCTATCCTATGTTTGTTGGTGACATATAAGTAACATGTGTGCCAAGTTTCATGTTAATATCTTTAGCCGTTTGGACGTGATGCTGGAACATACACACATACATACATACACACACATACACACACACATTGAGTTTTATATACGGTATATAGATATGTCTGTACTTTCCATCAACCCTGACCAGTCTCCCTGTCCCAGTCCATGAAAAACATATTGGGCAGTGCCTGCTTTCCTCCAGACATGATGCTTAGAATTGAGGCCAGAAACTTCAAGTTTGACTTGATCCTTTAGGTGCATTTTTTTTTTGTAAACTCCAGGGGGCTTCCACATGTTTTATACTAAGGAGAGACTTCTTTCTGGACGCTCTGCTATAATACCCCATTATGGAGGCTGCAGTGATAGTTGACCTTCTGGAAGTTTCTCCTATCAGCACACAGGATCTTTGGAGCTTACGCAGAGTAACCATTGGGTTCTTGGTTACCGCGCTTAGCAATTCAGAATGAGGACCGAACGCTGCTGCCAGACAACTTACGAGAACAAAAGGATCAGGTAGGTGCTAACAATCCTACCTGACATTTCCCTCCCCCTAATGTTATCGATTATCAGAAGATTCAGAAGACTACTATACACGTTAGAGGATTGGCTGATCCCAGCAGAATAAGCAGGTTTTGCAGACATGTAAATCCCTAAGTGGCTGGAGGTGCTGCCAATGTGCAGAGATCAGTATTCAGCCCCATTCACAGTAAAGAGGATGCCGCACTAAACCATTGCTCTTTCCCTTTCATTCTCAGGATGGGTTGGGGTCCCAGAGGTTAAACCCCCCACTGATCATAACATGATATCCTATAGATATCACATCATGTAGGCCATCACATGAAAAATAACAATTCAAGTGTAAAAGTGGAGCTCTCCTGGGCGCTGCTCTCCGATAAAGCAGTAGGACACGTTTCCAGGTCCAAAGTATATTTTATTGCACTAAAAACAACATGTTTCTGGTCCGAAAGGGACCCTTCCTCAGGTAACCACCTTACCTGAGGAAGGGTCCCTTTCGGACCAGAAACATGTTGTTTTTAGTGCAATAAAATATACCGTACTTTGGACCTGGAAACGTGTCCTACTGCTTTATCGGAGAGCAGCGCCCAGGAGAGCTCCACTTTTACACCTGAATTGTTCCTTTACCGGACCAGCGAAGCTATAGCAGGACGAGCTGAGGCTGCAGGCTCCAAACTGCTATACTGATACCTTTTTAGGTGTTGTGCTCTTAGCGCAACATCCTCTGGTAAGTGGATTTTCACCTACCTCTTGCTAACTGTCCTAAACATACTTCACCAGGGGGCGCGTATCGCTCTTTTTTTCTTCTCTTTTGATGACATGAAAAATGGAAACACATCTATATCTGCTCATTTCAATAGGTAATGTATGGGAGTGGTTGCGGGCATAGGGGTGTAAAGCTAAGGTCATTTATTTATTTGATCTTAATAAAAAATAAATAAAAATACAGTGAAAAATACCCAGGTCTTAGACGGGCACGCTACATTTATTATTGAGTTTTCTTCTGTGAAATGTAAGAATCTGCACAATTGCCAAGGTTTTCCTATATCAGTTATAATTGCTTTCCAGGTTAGAACTTGTTGTTGAGGCGGTGTCAGCTTCAAGTAGAGATGTGAATTTATGAACCCAAAAGTGTCAAATGTAGATGAGCAGAAGAAAATCAGCAACACAAAAAAACCTTGATCATTTGATATTCTACGCTTACTCTTCATAAGAAGCCCAAAGCCTGATCTGCAGGCTCCAGAACTAAAATCATGCAACACTTTCACTGGTCAATTAAAACTGGGACTGTACATAACGTACACTATGACTTAGGGAAAAGTTAGTGTTGCTGTCATTTAAAAAGGGTGGAGAAAAAAAACAAAAACACGTTTGGACATGCTATGGAGAGTGCCGAGACCCCCATTGTTTAGGAGAAGAAGTGCAGAGAAGTGTGCAGTAGCGTGCTTCACTCCCTGCTCGCAGCAATGTCCATCCTGTGGTCCCATTATAAGTCACTGGAGATGCAGGACAGAGACCCCCCCCCCCAGAACTTAAACCCTGACAGACCAAAACATCTCTTTTTTTTACGTCAAAAGTTTTTAGAAATGACAGGGACACTTGCCAAAATAAGCTGGATCATTCTAAAATCATAAAGTAAATATGTTCTGCTCTATGGGCTTTTTTCCCCCAGTAACTTGAACAGTAATAAGGAGCTCCGTGAAGACGTATGTATAAGATATCTGATAAGAACATTAGTTTGTCTGACAGATTTCTCATCCTGATCACCCCCCCCCTTACATATCAATGCTTGGCTGTGCATTCATGTGATCTGAACGGAAAGATGTGGGTAACCCCTCAGGCACAATTCTACCTGCTTAAACGGGTACTCCTCTGCCCCGGGGTTCGGAAAATTTTGATACGGACCCTTGGAGTGGGCGGTTGGGGTTGTGACATCACGACCACGCCCCCTTGAGGTCACACCACACCCCCTCAATGCAAGTCTATAGGAGGGGGCGTGCCAGCTGCCACGCCCCCTCCCATAGACTTGCATTGAGGGGGCGTGGTGTGACATCAAGGGGGCGTGGCTGTGATGTGACAACCCCAACCGCCCGCACCCAGCATTCTAAACGAACGCCGGGTGCCGCACAGAGATGGGGGGGGGGGGGGGGTGTCCCAATGGCGGGACCCCCATGGTCAGACATCTTATCCCCTTTGGATAGGGGATAAGATGTCTGGGGGAGGGGGGGAGTACCCCTTTAATCATTCTCTCCCCCAACATAACTTGGAGGGAGTATTGGGAGCGTATTAGAAATATTGGCTGGTCAAACAGTCTTGACAATATTTGCAGACTCGGCTAACAGATGTCTAATGTGTATTCGGGCCTTTAGAATGTAACATCTTATTGATTGGTCATGATACTAGATTTATTCTACTGAATCTGACTGGTCAGACCGCTCACAGCAGTTCCAGCATATAGACTCATTCAGTTAGTAATGCAGCCTGTTTCCATCCACAGCTGAATGCAATACATATGTGGCTTGTAGACTTCAATATGCAAGCAGTTCCCTGCTTGTTCAGTGTCTGCATTATTTAGTGATGTTTCTTTGTAATATAATGTTAATAAACTATACTGTAGCGCACTCAGCCCAGGGCACCATATTATGGGAGTCTGTTCACAAACTATGGAAAGATTCCAGCAATGCCTAGAAGCTATTACAGGTAGCTGTGGGCTGTAATTCAAGATAAGTACAAGATAAGTAATGGGGAGTATTTGCAACTTTGTACAGAAAATATACTTAAATATTATATTTTGTTTATTCTGTTGATATCTGGATATCAGACATCTAGGGGAAAATGTATCAGAGCATTTGGATTTTTCTATGTTTAATGCGATTTATTTCCCCCGAATAAAACTGGGCTCAAACGGTTACTTTATTTGTTGGGCGGGGGGATAAGATAGGGATAGGCATAAGGCTACCCTTCATATAAGATAGGGATAGGCATAAGGCTACCCTTCATATAAGATAGTGATAGGCATAAGGCTACCCTTCATATAAGATAGGGATAGGTATAAGGCTATCCTTCATATAAGATAGGGATAGGTATAAGGCTACCCTTCATATAAGATAGGGATAGGCATAAGGCTACCCTTCATATAGGATAGTGATAGGCATAAGGCTATCCTTCATATAAGATAGGTATAAGGCTACCCTTCATATAAGATAGGGATAGGTATAAGGCTATCCTTCATATAAGATAGGGATAAGCATAAGGCTACCCTTCATATAGGATAGTGATAGGCATAAGGCTATCCTTCATATAAGATAGGGATAGGTATAAGGCTATCCTTCATATAAGATAGGATAGGCATAAGGCTATCCTTCATATAAGATAGGGATAGGCATAAGGCTATCCTTCATATAAGTTAGGGATAAGCATAAGGCTATCCTTCATATAAGATAGAGATAGGCATAAGGTTATCCTTCATATAAGATAGAGATAGGCATAAAGCTATCCTTCATATAAGATAGGGATAGTCATAAGGATATCCTTCATATAAGATAGGGATAGTCATAAGGATATCCTTCATATAAGATAGGGATAGGTATAAGGCTATCCTTCATATAAGATAAGGATAGGCATACTTGTGCTGGACACACAATACCTATTGCACCCATCTTCCCAGTCCCCTTCAGCACCCGCACCCTGTCTGCTTACTTTAGATTGTGATATGAAATAGATATGGCCACACATGACGCACAGACTTTTGGAGCCACCGTTTTTGTAGTTGTAAGTATAATGAGCGTTTTTGTGAAGTACATATTGAAAAACCTATCACGTGTAAATACATCCTGATAAGAAACCTCACTGTACTATAGGCTGTCTTATGTACAGTCGCCTGCAGTGTAATTAACCCTTTACAAAAACAAAACACCGCCTGCCGTGACTCACCTAATTATAAATTTACATAGAAGACATGAGTGGATTACATCCACCTATCCAATGTTCTTATCTGGTATCTTTCACCTTTTCACACCAGGTGACGACAGCGGGGAAGATTTCATAACCCAGCAATAATAATAATATTAGGAGTGGCACATCAAAGTTTTCAGAAGCAGTAGAAGCTCCTTGGTGCTTTTCCAACAGGGGTCAAGATATAGGTGGGTTCATGTGAACCTGATATCTAATAAGAATAGATGCAAAATGGGTCCATAAGGGTGTCATCACCTACTAGGGAAGGGTTATCAGGACTTATTACCATATATTAAAATCCTGTTATATCACATAACAAAAATAGATCGACATGTATTAGATAACTTTAGGTTTTCATTCCCATTGTCATTGTATGCAGGTCAAGTTCAGACTATCATGAATGCAAATCCAACACATGAACAAGTACAGTGATCCCTCAACTTACAATGGCCTCAACATACAATAGTTTCAACTTACAATGTTTATTTCTGGACCATTGTAACTTGAAACCAGACTCAACATACAATGTCCAGACAGTTTAGATCTGTGATAGACAGGTCAATGGCTGGAACAACTGACCAATCAGAATGGGCATTTTAGGCTGGGTTCACACTGTGGAATTTCTGGGCAGAATTTCTGCCGGAGTCTAGCCGGCGGCACTAGGACCGCGCGGACTACATTGCCGTCCCCATAGATGGCAATGCATTTCTGAGCAGATCTTCCAAAAGATCCACCTATAAATGCATTGCAGTCTATGGGGGCAGCAATGCAGTGTGCTCGGTCCTAGCGCCGCTGGCTCGATCTCTGGCAGAAATTCTGCAGTGTGAACCCAGGCTTACTGTGTATGCCTGACTGGCTGTCTGGTAGCGCCCCCTACAGTACAGGGAGGAAGTACAAGTTCTGTACTACTCCTTTACCTGTGCCAGGGTTAGCTGCTCCTTTGGACACCAAGTAAGGGCGGCTTCATTTGGGACATTGGGGGAGATTTATCCAAACCTGTTCCGAGGAAAAGTTGCTGAGTTGCCCATAGCAACCAATCAGATCGCTTCTTTCATTTTTAACAAGGCCTCTGCAAAATGAAAGAAGCAATCTGATTGGTTGCTATGGGCAACTCAGCAACTTTTCCTCTGCACAGGTTTTGATAAATCCCCCCCTATGTGTGTACTGTATAGGACCCTGAAGAAGCCCTCCTCTACATAAACCATTGTTTCCCAACCAGGGAGCCTCCAGCTGTTGCAAAACTACAACTCCCAGCATGCCCGGATAGCCAACGGCTGTCCGGGCATGCTGGGAGTTGTAGTTTTGCAACAGCTGGAGGCTCCCTGGTTGGGAAACACTGACATAGACAGTGATTACAGCTCCCAGCAGATCTTTCTTACTTTTATATCTAAGGATTTGTTTTATCTATATTAGTTATCTACCTATTATTCTTTAATCCTCACCTTTTCCTATTTTTGGATGACATTTTGGGGCTTCAGAACCAATTACCAGGATTCCATAGAGTTCTGGTCTCAACATACAATGGTTTCAACATACAATGGTCATCCTGGAACCAATTAATATTGTAACGTGAGCGACCACTGTATCACTACTACTAAGGGACGTCATACAACTGTCCACTGCCGGAAACGGCTACAACGGGCATGTGACGGCATCAGAACTGAACCACAGACCGATGGAAAAAGGTGGCCTGGTTTTATGATCGCCATTTTCTTTTGCATCATGTGGATAGTCAGGTGAATGTGTGTCACTTACTTCAGTCAGAGATGTCATCAGGATTCTCTATAGGAAGAAGCCAGCGAAGGCAATGTGCTGCTCTGCACAATGTTCTGCTGGGAAGCCTTGGGTCCAGGCATCATGTGGATGTTACTGTGACACCTACCATCTATCCTCATGGCAGCAGTATTCCCCAATACAGTGACCCCCCGACCTACGATGGCCCCGACATACGATCATTTCAACATATGATGCTTTTGTATGTCGGGGCCATCGCATAAACAGCTATCCGGCAGCGCTGACTGCCGGATAGCCGTTTACGGTGCCCCGTGTGGTCCGCTGACGATCACTTACCTGTCCTCGGGGCTCCGGCGCGTCCTCTTCGGGGTCCCCTGAATCATCAGTGCTCTCCGTCGTCGTCATCATGTCGCTGCGCACACCGTCCCGTCATCCAATAGGAGCGGTGTGCGTAGCGACATGATGGCGGCGACGGAGAGCAAGGATGCCGGGGAAGCAGAGGCCTTGCCGGAGCATCGGGGACATCCCGGGGACGCGGCGACAGCGATGGACGGCGACATCTAGGGCAGCGGTAACAAGAGGGGACGGGTCCGGAGCGGCGGGGACACGCGAGTATAACCTCCAATACCAGTGGCCTTCAACCTGCGGACCTCCAGATGTTGCAAAACTACAACTCCCAGCATGCCCGGACAGCCAATGGCTGTCCGGGCATGCTGAGTGTTGTAGTTTTTCAACATCTGGAGGTTCGCAGGTTGTAGACCACTGTCCTATACTTTACATTGCACGGATCCCTCAACATGCGATGGTTTCAACAAACAATGGTCCATTTGGAACAGATTACCATTGTATGTTGAGGGACCACTGTAGTAGTGGGTTGCCTCCCCCGGCCACACTGGGAGAATTGTTTGACAATGGTTTAAGGAACATGACAGCGAGTTCAAAGGGTTCAAAATGAATCTCTATCTGGCGCTTCTACCAAGAATACGATGTTGTGTTTTCTAAAAACAACAGACGTATAAAAAACAAAAAAGGTAATGGCACTATACAATGCGTTTCAGGTTCATACCAAACCCTTCTTCAGGTATGTGCATCATAAGAGGTTAACTATTCCTGCTCGGAGTTGGGGAGGATCTGAGGGGGTTAACCCTACATTGATACTATACACCTGTATAGATGTTGTGCTCTCAGTGCACCCTCTTTTTGTAAGCACAACCACTATATTTGTATGTATATAGAACCCATTGAGCGTGCTTTATTTTTTAGTACTTTTCCCTTTTAAAGGTGTCTTCGCCTGCAAATTCCCCAGAACTTATTCCAATTGAGCATCTGTGGGGAAGTGCTGGAAAGACAACTTCCATATTCCGGATTATCAGGTGGTTTCGGGACAGTACAGTGATCCCTCAACTTACAATGGCCTCAACATAGTTTCAACATACAATGGTCTTTTCTGGACCATTGTAAGTTGAAACCAGACTCAACATACAATGTACAGACAGTCCAGATTTGTGAAACGTGTCAATGGCCGGAAGATCTGACCAATCAGAATGGGCATTCACTGGTAAAACCCCTGTATTACTGAAGCGTATGCACTGACTGGTGTCTGGTAGCGCCCCCTACAGTACAGGGAGGTATTACATGTTCTGTACTCTTTACCTGTACCAGGGTTACCTGCTCCTCTGGACACCAGGTGAGGGCGACTCCATGTTACATTTTTAGAACACTGCGGATACTGTACAGGACCACGAAGAAGCTCCTGTCCTCTACATAGACCAGTGTTTCCCAAGCAAGCTGCCCCCAGCTGTTGCAAAACTACAACTCCCAGCATGCCCGGACAGCCTTTGGCTGTCCGGGCATGCTGGGAGTTGTAGTTTTGCAACAGCTGGGGGCTCCATGCTTGGGAAACACTGACATAGACAGTGATTACAGCTCCCAGCAGATCTTTCTTACTTTTATATATAAGGATTTGCTTTATCTATATTAGTTATCTACTTATTTTTCTTTAATCCTCACTTTTTCCTATTTTTGGATGACATTTTGGTGCCTTTAGAACCAATTACCAGGTTTCCATAGAGTTCTGGTCTCAACATACAATGGTTTCAACATACAATGGTCGTCCTGGAACCAATTAATATTGTAACTTGAGGGACCACTGTATATTTTTGAGATTGCTCAGAATAAAAAGGTAGAAACTTTGAAATATACTTACCCTTAAACCAGTGCTTCATCCCCCACCCAGCATCTGGTCTCTCTACTTTAAGGCTTAGAACTCATCCAAGACTATGCGTCATCCATAGTAAGAGGAGGGAACGTTAAGGAGTTCTTCTCGAAGGTATTTTGACCTGTATCTGGAAGATTTCCACCGGCACGACCTCCTTTCCATTTGCGAATCAACAATCCATTCACGTTCAATGTTGGCTACATCTGTTGCTTTTTCTCCCCATTGTTGGGAATTCCAGACTTAATCCTATTTGACTTTATGTATGCAAAGGTCATTGTGAATTCTACAAATGGAGAAGTGATAGCCGGAGCGCGGCTGAACTAAAAAATGACAACTGTTCCTGTAAAACATGCAGATAGTGTGCCGGGACTATCTCACAAGTACTTTGTTTACCGTGCAGGATTCCGGCATTAGGCGGCTGTACGCAACATTTCCCTAGATAGAGTCAGTGGTGGAAATAAAAATGGTGCGCCATAAGGTAGGTGTGCGCGCTGAGGCATTGTTTGATGATCTGCATACTGTACTTGCCGATGCAGATCATGCGGAGCTTTGCCTGGTTTGTTTAATTACGAACAAATTCACTTACGAGGATCAATGCAAAGATACTTCACCGTACGGTATCAAAGTGTTATCTCAGCAGCCAATGAAGCCGACGTCAATGACGATTACCACCGTACCCCTGGGGACCGAGACGGATGGATTTCTACTGTGATGTGCTTAATGGGATTCCTTGGAGGAGATTTTTTTTATGTTAAAGGATAACTCGGCAAAGTGGAAACCACTAAGTGCTAAATCAGTCATAATAAAAGAAGAAGTCAGCAGATTGGTCCATGTCCTAGGACAGTGTTTGCTCAACCAGCTTGCCTCCAGCTGTTGCAAAACTACAACTCCCGGCATGCCTGGACAGTCGAAGGCCTTTATGCGATGGTCATGGAGATACCAAAAATTTACGTAGCCACCCTGTGAGAAGGTTCATTGCCGACAGTCTTCTGTAGACCACTGTTCCTCAACCGGTGGCGTTTCAGCCGTTGTAATAAAACCGCTCTAAAAAAAGGCATGATGGGAGCTGTTGTTCTGCAACAGCTGGAGAACCGCAGGTTGGGGAATTCTGATATAGACGTCATTATTCTGAATTGACAGTGGTTAATGCTACATTTTTCCTGCAGTGGTCGATGCAGAGAAAATGAGTCACTGTGGCTTTGTGTGGAATTTGGGCCAATCCCGCCATAGCGTCTGGTGAGACAACTACAATCTATTTCTTAACGTGTGTACGTTCCAGCATGACTTCAAAATGGCTATCTAGATTAAACGTGGTACACGTTACTTATATGTCAACTAAAAATAAAGTACAGTTAAATTAACCCTAACCTACCCACATTTGCGAGGGTGGGTGTTTTTTATGAAGTTCCATGCAAGTCTCCTGATCGCATTACTCTAGGGCTGCAGAGATTGCCCAGGACTTTATAACATCCCACTGACTGTCCGGCAGACAGGTGCAGAAAATAGTTAGTGTGGTGGATGGGATCTGATGACGGGAAATGAGGTGAGGGATATAAGGATGGCATATGAGGATGGGATATGAGGTGAGGGATATAAAGACGAGATATGAGGTTTAGGAAGGAAGATCGGGCAACACCTGGTACTCTGCTAGTCAGTCATAATAAATAGGATTTTTTTTTTTACTTGCAAGAGTGGGTGGGTGGGCCTGATTCCTATACAACCATAGTACACTGGCAACCTCTTCTGTAATGATAATAGGGACACCAGATATATATTCAATGTTCTGTGATATTTATTCCATCGTGCTTGTGTGTATTTTGATTGTGTTTTTAATATTTTTTAAATGGGTAACTTTTTGATTGTTAATGAATACTTTTGATTGTTTACAGATTATAAATTTTTTTTTTTTTTACTTTTTAAATGTATGTCAGTAAAAAACAATGGGAGCCGCCCAGCTTGTAATGTATCCAGTGATCTGAATGTGTGTGGAATTCTGAGTACAAAACAATGCACAGAAATCTGTTAGGGCAGGGCAATTCTCTTTCTACTGTGGATTCAACAGCAAGAACAGGTTATAACTGGGTCCCCCAACTAGGACAGGGTCATACATAGGCCTCCCTATTTAAAGGGGTATTCCGGGCAAAAACATTTTATCCCCTATCCAAAAGGATAGGGGATGAGATGTCTGATCGCGGGGGGCCCGCTGCCGAGACCCCCCACGATCTCCCTGCAGCACCTGCATTCTATGCGGGTGCTGATTCTCCAGTTTCTGAAACCTCTGGGTTTCCAGGACAGGGAACGTGACGTCAAGCCACGCCCCCTCCATTCATGTCTATGGGAGGGGGCGTGACGCCGCCACGCCCCCTCCTATAGACATGAATGGAGGGGGCGTGGCGTGACGTCCCCAGTCTCGGAAACCCGGAGGTTTCCGAAACTAGAGACGCAGTCCCCGCATAGAATGCGGGTGCTGCAGGGAGATCGCAGGGGGTCTCAGCAGCAGGCCCCCCGAGATCAGACATCTTATCCCCTATCCTTTGGATAGGGGATAAAATGTTTTTGCCCGGAATACCCCTTTAATATATTTTGCCTTTTATTTAATTTATTTTTATATTTTAAGCTATTGTCTCCTAAATCCATTATTGATACTGCAAAATACGATACAGGTGCAACCAGAATAAGTTCACCATAGTTGGCGCTTATGATAAGGCTTATCAAAACTGTCTCTCTTTTTTTTTTTGGGGGGGGGGGGGGGGGGACACAACACCAGAAGGCACTTGTGTTAGGGTGCACATTAAGTACGTCCTAATAGGCAATATCACATGACAGCCTCGGTTTTCTTACAAAACCATACAATCTTGTGACGGAGGCAATCTATGGGTCCTTTCCAAACAGGTAACAAAGACCAATTTAACCAACTGGACTCAAGATACCCTGTCCCAATACCAAATAAGAGGTTATATAAGGACACATAGGTAACAGTAAATTAGATATTTATTAAGTTGTACATAAAAAAAGCTCAGACTGGGTGTACATGTATAATAACTCAGATTCATAAAAACAGCTGCTAGGCCGAGGCGAGAGGAAGTAAGCGTTGGACGAGACAGTAGTGGGCGATGAGTGAATTGTATTAGTGAAGAGCACTAGCATCCGGCGTGCGAGACAGAAAATGAAATATTTCCAGCCCTGCGCTGTGATTTTTACGTATAATTGCACAGTGTTCTTAGCAGGAGAGAGGCCATAACTCTCCCTTCATTACTGAACTACTGGAAGCGGGACAAACAGCTATGTAAACAGCCCGAGACATCGGATTGCAAGGTGCACTTATAAAGCTATAACTTATGTTAAAACATGACAGGCATGAATATACATCGAACCTTAAGTGGTGCAAACACATGCATACCTGATAGACTTATATTTACTCTTTACTTGACTCATAGACGGATCCCCCCTGCAGGCATTTCTCTGTTTCTGTGATTTTACACTGTGCTGTAGTAATCCAGTGTGTTATACCCATGTAAGACAATTCGGATGTCTCCAGCTCTCTGTGGTGGTAATAAATCTTCACACCGGGGCTGAGGACAGATTGCCGATCTGCTAATAACCCCCAAACATTTGGCAGTGTTTACAATCAAGCCGACGTGTCGCACATTACGGGGCTAGAGTTTCCAAACCACGCTCAGCTGTTCTGCTTACTGTAAGAGTACACGCTCCGGATTTTTAATCTTTTGTTACGACTTTGCAATTACGCCGTGCCACGTATAATTACTGCAACAAAATGCAAAACTTGAAAGGTAAAATTAGGGGGATTAACTCATTTGATGAAAACATAAAAAAGATTCTCAAGGTGGAGATGGTAGCAGTCTAACATGCCATGTACTTATAAATAAGGAAGAGGTGCTGAACTATTGTACATACCTACACTCAAGTCAAAAGCTATTAGCCAATGCAGGTTAAACCCAACCTTCAGGCGAGAGGCAGGAAGAAAACCTCTACAGTTGTTATCCTCTCCGACGCACCGATACATGCCATACCCAAACACCGGCTGGGAGATTTCTGGCACTAGCTGCCCATGTTTAAGCATACATGACTTACTCCATTTATAAAAAGCAGCACAACATGGACCTGTAGTATGAAGACACTTTGCAATACAACATACACATATTTACATACTGAATTCATTTTGTATTAATCTTTCAGACCTTGAGAACCGGGACGGACGATAAAAATATATATTAAGAATGCAGAGGCTATTGTTAATAGTTCAATAAAGGGGTTTTCTAGAACCTTGATACTGATGGCCTATCTTTAGGATAGGCCATCAATATCAGCTAGAGGGGAATCCAACTGGTGGCACCCTCAGCAATGTGCTGATTAAAGGGGCCACAGTGCTCTAGTGACTTGGAGCACCCCACTGATCAGATGATTGAAGGGATCAGGCTTGGCCTGAAGAGCTTGTCACAGTTTTATTCACGTGAATGTGACAGAGGTGTAGTACCATGCATGGCCACTAGCAAATGTATAGAGCTGTGCCTGGTAGACAATGATCCCTTCGATCACCTGATGGGGTGCTGTGAGGCACTAGAGCACTGTGGCCCCTTTAATCAACCTAATGCTGGGTCTGCAGCTCGATGTGATATTGATGACCTATCCTAAGTAGGTACTAAGGAGCAAGTTCTAGTTTTCTCTCTCTCTCCATACCACTTAATAGTAAAACTGGCATAGTAAGACTGGCATGGCAAGGTGGCAACTAAGAATTACTGTAGTCCCTCAACATATGATGGTAATCCGTTCCAAATGAACCATTGTTACTTTAATTTATCGTATGTTGAGGGATCTGTACAATAATAATATAAAAGTTATGCTCACGTGTCCCCGTCGCTCCGGACTGTCACTGCTGCACTGGATCATCGCTCTCCATCACCGTTATCACGTCCCCAGGGTGTCCCCGCCGCTCCGGATCGGCACTGCTGCCCTGGATCATTGCTCTCCATCGCCATCATCACGTCGCTGCACACGCTGCTTTTATTGGCTAATGGGACGGCGTGTGCCGCAACGTGATGATGATGAAGGAGAGCGATGGCTATGCAGCAGGGCATGAAGAGGATGGTCCGGGGCGGCAGGGTCAAGTGAGTGATACTCACCGGAGCGCATGGGGCACATTAAATGGCTATGCAGCAGCAGCTGAAGCAGTCTGCGCTGCCGGATAGCCGTTTATGCGATGGCCCAGACATACAAAAGCATCGTATGTTGATGCTGCCTTCAACATGCAATGGCCTCTGAGAGGCCATCGTATGTTGAAATGATTGTATGTCGGGGGATCACTGTATAGCACTTAGTGTGCAACCACAACTCACAGAGCTGCATAGCAAGGTAGATATTTTAGTCTGAGAATGTGTCCAGGTCAGGTTCTGGCATAACAAGCCGGCACTATCACTGCTGGGAAATGCACCATCTCAATTCCTCCAAAAGAATGAACATGCTAAATCTTTCAGTGGAGTCTGGGGTCCGGAATTTCCGCAGTGGAAAGTCTGCCATGGAAATTCAGCATTATGAATGGTGGAGCAGAATCCCATTTTTTCTGAGCGGCATTCGGCTCATAAAAAACGTAGTGTGAAGGAGCCATAATGCATTAGCTACCGTGACATAGCAAACATTACCTTGACATTTTCAATAGCATGTGAGGTGTTACATTTAAAGTTTACTACATCATGGTAGGTTAATATTTTAAACGTGTAGAAGTATGCTAAATTTGTATTAAGTGGTATAGCAAGTGCAGCATTCCATAGTTTAAACTTTTATATACATGACATGATAATTATTTATTTATATAAGTGCACGTAACAACAAACCCGGATGCTAGTCACCCTATCATGCAGCTCACCATTTCTGTATGTTTTCTACAGCTTACAATGACATTGATCTGTAACATAACAGCACTAGGGAGCCACCTACTGGTGCAATATAAAACAGGAATGTATCACTATGCTGAACTACTACAAACATTGGTGGAGATATTTTACAGATGCACACACACACACTGCATCTATCTATATAGTGTGAGGTGTAACTGTAGGGGAAGGCATTCTACAAGTCAGTGCTATCATTAAGGACTATATGTTTTTTGTATTTAACAGTTTCTAACGTTGAAAACAGACCAGAGTCCATCAAGTTCAACCCAAAGTATATCCGTATTGTGGCCCAACTGTGTTTATCCAGAGGAAGGCAAAAAAAAAAAAAACCCTTATCTACAAATATGGCATCAGAATAAATCCCTGCCCGATAAATCTATATCCATAACCTGTAAATTTTATTTTTATTCTCCAGAAAAACGTCCAGGCCCCTTTTGATCTCTTTTATTAAGTTCCCCAGGATCTATGTTTCTGGTTAATTTACATACATAAGCTGCAAGTAGCGGTCATCTAAAGGCTTTCCAAAGCACTGACCAGATTAGAATGAAGATTAAATGTACCTTAGGGGAAGAGGAGAGCTCCTTGCCTGCAGGGACAGAAAGCGGGGTGCGTGGAGGGTCCTCTTTCTTTGGTGCGGGTGTTGGAGGAGCCGGTGCCTTCCGTTTCATCTTCTTCTCCTGTTCAGACTCTTTAATAGGCCAGCTCTGGATTGTGTCCACACTCTCTTTTGGTTCATAGAATGGGTTTGACCTATCAATAAGAACAGAATAAAAAACAAGAAGCTGACTTACTGGACACAGCTCAAAAACTGCAGTGTACGTGCTGTTGGCCTGAGCGTCCATCATATGACCAAGACAGATATATGACCAGTAGAAGCAAAGAACGTTCCTAATGAGGGCCAGCAAGAAGATCTCACTGAAAGTATGTTGGAAAATTATACAACTATTTATTAAAAAATAAATGTATTTACAAAAGTCAAAAGTGTATCAGTTTTCAGCCCTGCATTCACCATCACTCCATCACTTGGTGGCAATACTCAGCTTATTATTTATTAAATAGAACGTGCCATTTTAGCATGAACATGCCCTCATACAGCGCCCATCAACACTATGACTATTTGGCACTTGGCACGTGTGCACCTTTCAATGGACACTGAATGTGGATGATAAGACAACTTAGTAATGGACAGGAATGAATTTTGAGTGTTCCTGCTCCATTTTGGGCACTTACTAGATGATATTATACGTGTTCTTAGCCGCATTGTCTATACAACAAGTCCTCCGTATGATTAATCACCGTGAGTTACAGACCATTCATCTCATATTCATGGAGACCCTGGATTGGTTGTGTGGATTAGAAAGCCCATTTTCATACAAACTCCATAAAAGGGGTACAATGGAGAATATAAATTATTGACTGTTGTTACAATGAAATACAACTTTGTCATTTATCCTTATTAAAATGTTGCTTATTTTCTGGTTGCTTTTTGCTACCATATTCTCTCTAGAGCAGAAAGCCCTGACACAGTCTCTCTGCTGCCCCCAATGGCCTTGTTAAGAGTCACACCATAAAATCTTTTAAGTGAACTTACTGCTACTCTAGTGTGCTACACACTGATCCCCTGCTACTGTATGCACTGTGATCCCATGCTGCATTCAAGGATCCCGTGTACAATACTGATCTCCCTGCTTCAACACTTCTACATGTCAGTGGCCAGTTAGACACAGTGATCCCAGACAGGATCAGCGTGCATACTGTAGCAGGGGATCAGCGTGCATACTGTAGCAGGGGATCAGCGTGCATACTGCAGCAGGGGATCAGCGTGCATACTGCAGCAGGGGATCAGCGTGCATACTGTAGCAGGGGATCAGCGTGCATACTGCAGCAGGGGATCAGCGTGCATACTGTAGCAGGGGATCAGCGTGCATACTGTAGCAGGGGATCAGCGTGCATACTGTAGCAGGGGATCAGCGTGCATACTGCAGCAGGGGATCAGCGTGCATACTGCAGCAGGGGATCAGCGTGCATACTGTAGCAGGGGATCAGCGTGCATACTGTAGCAGGGGATCAGCGTGCATACTGTAGCAGGGGATCAGCGTGCATACTGTAGCAGGGGATCAGCGTGCATACTGTAGCAGGGGATCAGCGTGCATACTGCAACTGGGGATCAGCGTGCATACTGTAGCAGGGGATCAGCGTGCATACTGTAGCAGGGGATCAGCGTGCATACTGCAACTGGGGATCAGCGTGCATACTGTAGCAGGGGATCAGCGTGCATACTGTAGCAGGGGATCAGCGTGCATACTGTAGCAGGGGTTCAGCGTGTATACTGCAGCAGGGGATCAGCGTGCATACTGCAACTGGGGATCAGCGTGCATACTGTAGCAGGGGATCAGCGTGCATACTGTGGCAGGGGATCAGCGTGCATACTGTAGCAGGGGATCAGCGTGCATACTGTAGCAGGGGATCAGCGTGCATACTGTAGCAGGGGATCAGCGTGCATACTGTAGCAGGGGATCAGCGTGCATACTGTAGCAGGGGATCAGCGTGCATACTGTAGCAGGGGATCAGCGTGCATACTGTAGCAGGGGATCAGCGTGCATACTGTAGCAGGGGATCAGCGTGCATACTGTAGCAGGGGATCAGCGTGCATACTGTAGCAGGGGATCAGCGTGCATACTGTAGCAGGGGATCAGCGTGCATACTGTAGCAGGGGATCAGCGTGTATACTGTAGCAGGGGATCAGCGTGTATACTGTAGCAGGGGATCAGCGTGCATACTGTAGCAGGGGATCAACGTGCATACTGTAGCAGGGGATCAGCGTGCATACTGTAGCAGGGGATCAGCGTGTATACTGTAGCAGGGGATCAGCGTGTATACTGTAGCAGGGGATCAGCGTGCATACTGTAGCAGGGGATCAGCGTGCATACTGTAGCAGGGGATCAGCGTGTATACTGTAGCAGGGGATCAGCGTGCATACTGTAGCAGGGGATCAGCGTGCATACTGTAGCAGGGGATCAGCGTGCATACTGTAGCAGGGGATCAGCGTGCATACTGTAGCAGGGGATCAGCGTGCATACTGTAGCAGGGGATCAGCGTGCATACTGTAGCAGGGGATCAGCGTGCATACTGTAGCAGGGGATCAGCGTGCATACTGTAGCAGGGGATCAGCGTGCATACTGTAGCAGGGGATCAGCGTGCATACTGTAGCAGGGGATCAGCGTGTATACTGTAGCAGGGGATCAGCGTGTATACTGTAGCAGGGGATCAGCGTGCATACTGTAGCAGGGGATCAGCGTGCATACTGTAGCAGGGGATCAGCGTGCATACTGTAGCAGGGGATCAGCGTGCATACTGTAGCAGGGGATCAGCGTGCATACTGTAGCAGGGGATCAGCGTGCATACTGTAGCAGGAGGTTCAGGGGAGGAAAGAGAAAAACAGGGGGCGCTCTGTAAGAATTACACTAAGATGTGTAACTGTCGATGACTAGGAAAGATGCTGGCTGCGGCACTCAAACCAGTATCAAACTTCAAGGCAAGAAGCCGATATTGGGTATACAGGAAAAGGAATAGGGTGAAAAAACAGTATTCAGAGGTACTGCTCAAATTGCGGATATAGAAACAGACTCAGGCAGCACAGGATAACAAATAATTTATTGGGTATTGGGGACAACGCATTTCGGCATTTACTAATGCCTTCCTCAGGTCCACTAACAGTTCCCAAATTCCACTGGTATTCAGTATGCGGGGGTACTGGTATGGAGGTCCTGCTCAGTAGCTGTGTTGCCGCGGTCTGAATGTTTTTTCACCCTATTCGTTTTCCTGTATACTGTAGCAGGGGATCAGCGTGTAGCTCTGTTGAATAAGACCAAGCTTGCTCAGAAGATTCTATAAGAGTGACCTAGCTGGAAGGGGTAGCAGAGAGATCAGGCCAGGGGGTATATAGTAACATACTAGTAAATGTAAAAAATGTTTAATAAAAGAAAAAACATAAAAGGTCGATAACTTCAAAAAGCCAGTTAATTTAGCAATAACCTTATTGTTCAGAGTACCCCTTAAATATTTGGAGGGACCTCTGTTCAGACTCCTTATCTCTTGCTCAGAGTGGAAAGTGGTTTAAGTGTACGTACTGCTTTTAAAAGCACTTTTGACATGTCCCGGAGACATACCAAAAGTTTTGACCGGTCGGGTTTCGAATGTCCAGACCGCAACTAGATGTTAGAATGAGCAGTGATAAAAGTGCAGTTGACAGACAATCCCACAGACTTACATCTTAAGTGTGAACTATAGGTTGTAGTCTGAATACTTAGCCCTCGACCGATAAAAACTTTTGACATGTCCCTACAAAATGCCAAAAGTTTTTTTTTTTAAGTGACAGTGCCCATTTAAGGCTAGTGATACACGGTGACTTTGGCCATGAACCAAGTTGTGCAGCCAAAGAACAATGGACATGACAGGTTCTCCAGAGACTTGTTTAGGCTACATGGCAACTTTGGTTGTAGTGAACTGCAGGGATCATACAGAATGGGGAAGAAAATCCAAAACTGCCTGGTTTTGCCCATAGTATCCAATCACAGCTCAGCTTTCATTTTACCAGAGCACTGTCAAATATAAAAGCGGAGCTGTGATTGGTTAATGTGGGCCAATCACACAGTTTTGTCCTTGATTGATACATCTGGGCATATATTGGAGGAGATTTATCAAAACCTGTGCTGAAGAAAATTTGACCAGTTGCCCATAGCAACCAATCAGATTGCTTCTTTCATTTTTAAAGGAGTAGTCCAGTGGTGACTCAGTGGTGAACAACTTATCCCCTTTCTTAAGGATAGGGGATAAGTTGCAGATCGCGGGGGGTCCGACCGCTGGGGCCCCCTGCGATCTCCTGTACGGAGCCCCGACAGCCCGCGGGAAGGGGGCGTGTCAACCTCCGCACGAAGCGGCGGCCGACACGCCCCCTCAATACAACTCTATGGCAGAGCCGAAGCGCTGCCTTCGGCAATCTCCGGCTCTGCCATTGAGATGTATTGAGGGGGCGTGTCGGCCGCCGCTTCGTGCGGGGGTCAACACCCGCTATCTGGGCCGAGAGCCGGGGCCCTGTACAGAGAGATCGCAGGGGGCCCCAGCGGTCGGGACCCCCCGCGATCTCAAACTTATCCCCTATCCTTAGGATAGGGGATAAGTTTTTCACCACTGGACTACCCCTTTAAAAAAGCCTCTAAGAAAAATCTGATTGGTTGCTATGGGCAACGAGCCAACATTTCCTCTGCACAAGTTTCGATAAATCTCCCAATAGCATTATCTATGTAATTATAGCTTAAATTCACAGTATCCTGCGCATATTTGATGTGCAGGATTTAAATCTGCAGCTTTAAATTCTGTGCAGTATACTGTACATGTGAATACAGCCTTATGATAGGGTCACACACAGCCTATACACTGCAGCAGATTTTAAAGTCCATGGGTAGCAAAATCGGCTGCAGAAAATAGTCAGCGTATGACCCTACCCTTAATGGGTTTTCCCCTTTGGACAATCCCTAGAACTTAAAAGGATCTCTCCAAAATAAACTTCATCGTCAAGTGTTCCCATGCCAGAACTCTGGAAACCACCTTAAACCCTGAGAGTAAGTGTTCAATTCCCCTGCACTGCCTCCACAGGGAAGATTAAGCATTACACAATACCCATTCAAATCAATGTTTTTTTTTTTTAAATGCAGGACAGGACAGGTCCTACACAATGAGAGACTTATTTTGATTCTGAACAGAGAAACCCCTGTATTAAAGGGTTTATCCAGGATTAAAAAAACATTGCTGCTTTCTTGTAGAAACAGCGCCAATCTTGTACTCAGTTTCTGTGTGGTATTACAGCTCACTTCCATTGAGTCATAATACCACACAGAACATGATAAGTGTGACATTGTTTTTTAGAAGAAAGTAGCTAACTTCTGCTTATCCTGGATAACCCCTTAAATTGAGAATGACCTAGTAAGGTGTATAGGAAAAAGAGTTTTTAAACTTGGAGAGGCCTTTTAATAAAGGATCTACTAAAGTCACGTACATACCAGGGCTGCCATTTGTATTGCTCCGACAACTCAAATGCAAGTATTTACAGAAAACTGGGGAAAAAACACTATACAGTGGTCCCTCAAGCTACAATATTAATTGGTTCCAGGACGACCATTGTATGTTGAAACCATTGTATGTGGAGATCAGAACTCTATGGAAACCTGGTAATTGGTTCTAAAGGCACCAAAATGTCATCCAAAAATAGGAAAAAGTGAGAATTAAAGAAAAATAAGTAGATAACTAATAAAGATAAAGCAAGTCCTTACATATAAAAGTAAGAAAGATCTGCTGGGAGCTGTAATCGCTGTCTATGTCAGTGTTTCCCAAGCAGGGAGCCTCCAGCTGTTGCAAAACTACAATTCCCAGAATGCCCGGACAGCCAAAGGCTGTCCGAGCATGCTGGGAGTTGTAGTTTTGCAACAGCTGGAGGCTCCCTGCTCGGGAAGCACTGGTCTATGTAGAGGACAGGAGCTTCTTCGGGGGCCTGTACAGTACACGCAATGTCCTAAAAAAGTAACATGGAGCCGCCCTCACCTGGTGTCCAAAGGAGCAGCAAACCCTGGTACAGGTAAAGAGTAGTACAGAACATGTAATACCTCCCTGTACTGTAGGGGGCGCTACCAGACACCAGTCAGTGCATACACTTCAGTAATACAGGAGTTTTACCAGTGAATGCCCTTTCTGATTGGTCAATTCATTGACACGTTTCACAGATCTGGACTGTCCATAACATTGTATGTTGAGTCTGGTTTCAACTTACAATGGTCCAGAAAAGGCCATTGTATGTTGAAACTATTGTATGTTGAGGCCATTGTAAGTTGAGGGATCACTGTACAGGGAACCGGACATATGAATTTAGCATATAAAACTATTCAGATCATGTTATGATGAGTCAATAAACCAACTTTCTTATTTCTTCCCAATACTTTAGTTCCAAGAAAAAGACCCTCCACCCTGAAGCCTACTTGTGCTTAATTACCCTATGGCACATGACTAGTTAAAATTTATTTTTTCTTGAAATTGAATTTAGAAATAAGGAAAACACGGTAGGGCAGATGGTTTGGTACAACATAACATGGCCTGAGTAGTTTTATATACTAAATTCAGGTGACAGGTTCCCTTTTGAGAAATACAAACTTAGAAACAAATATTTTTATTCATTCAATTTTTATCACCATCTTACATGTTCTAAGCATCTAAACTGTCCCCTGGTTAAATTCTACAATAAGTTTTAGGACACTTAAGATGGAAACATTGGAAAAACACCATAGTCTGGGCTCCAGTAACCTCCATCTTTCTTATCCACCTAAAATAGAAATTGGCTGACAATCAGGACTACTGCTATCTGTAACTTAAGGTCAGCGAGAGGAAGCTCAAGGAGATCCAGAAGGGCATAGGCACTCGCCTGGATTCTACATGCTGAAAGTGACAGATAATCCACAGACAATGGGAATCCATTTGGAGGGTACCTTCACATGTACCCTACTGTCATGCACGAAAATCTGCAGGTAATCACATTTTTATGTGTGAAATCCACAGCAAGTAAGGTACGTGTGAACATACCCTTAGAGTGGGTGTCTCTTACCTTGATTAAAAAAAAAAAATCCTGGTAACACAAGAGTCGCATATTAAAGGGTACCTTTCATCAAAAAAACTTTAGATATATTATAGATTAATGTATGCAGAATAACTTTCCAATAGCATGTTATTAAAAAATATGCTTCTTTCTATTTAATTTTCCACTTTGAAAAAAATGACCACTAGGGGTCTCCCTACCAGTCCTTTTTTATAGATTTGCAGCCAGGACACAGACAAACTCAGCACTGCTCCCTGCCAGGGAGTTTGTCTGTGTCCCGGCGGGTAGGGAAACCCCAAGTGGTCATTTTTTCAAAGTGGAAAATTAAATAGAAAGAAGCATATTTTTTAATAACATGCTATTGGAAAATTATTCTGCATACATTAAACTATAATATATCAAAAGTTTTTTTAATGAAAGGTACCCTTTAATAAAATAACCTACATTTATCATGTGCAATAGTTCTGTCAGTTACAACAGGATTTAAAAGGCCACATAGGGGGCAGCTTGTATTTTGTTGCTAAGGGTGAGTTCACACTGATGAATTCAAGAGGAATTCACTGAGGAATCATTTTGGTCAAGAAATTGTTGCCTTCTGTCATTTTATCCATCAAGCGGAATTTCCATGCGAAAATGAAGAGGAATGAAGGATTTAATTCTACTTTTCTGAATTCCACTTGAAAACCATGTTGGGCTAAAAAAAAATTTACCATTGACTTCTCTTAGATTCTGCTTGCGGATTCCGACATGTTCTTTCTTCAAGCGGAAAGGAATTCAGAGTCAGAATTCCGCTAGCGGAATTTCCACAGTGTGAACAGGACAGCGGAAAAAACATTAAAATCAATTGGCAGAGGAGATGTGCATTAATTTGGAGCGGAGAATTCAAGAGGAATTTAGGATAAACTGATGGGACTTTTTTGTGACAATGGATCTGACATACACTGATCATTTATAAGAGGCAGATCAACACTTTAAGGGGGGGGGGTATTATTGGCTTTAGCCTTTTTTGATGTTACGTTACATACCGTATATACTCGAGTATAAGCCGAGTTTTTCAGCACGATTTTTCGTGCTGAAAACACCCCCCTCGGCTTATACTCGAGTGAACTCCCCCACCCGCAGTGGTCTTCAACCTGCGGACTTCCAGAGGTTTCAAAACTACAACTCCCAGCAAGCCAGGGCAGCCATCGGCTGTCCGGGCTTGCTGGGAGTTGTAGTTTTGAAACCTCCGGAGGTCCGCAGGTTGAAGACCACTGCGGCCTTCAACATCATCCAGCCCCCTCTCACCCCCTTTAGTTCTGAGTACTCACCTCCGCTCGGCGCTGGTCCGGTCCTGCAGGGCTGTCCGGTAAGGAGGTGGTCCGGTGAGGAGGTGGTCCGGGCTGCTATCTTCACCGGGGAGGCCTCTTCTAAGCGCTTCGGGCCCGGCCTCAGAATAGTCACGTTGCCTTGACAACGACGCAGATGCGTCGTTGTCTAGGCAACGGCTCTATTCCGGGCCGGAAGCGCGGAGAAGAGGCGCCCCCGGTGAAGATAGCAGCCCGGACCACCTCCTCACCGGACCACCTCCTTACCGGACAGCCCTGCAGGACCGGACCAGCGCCGAGCGGAGGTGAGTACTCAGAACTAAAGGGGGTGAGAGGGGGCTGGATGATGTTGAAGGCCGCAGTGGTCTTCAACCTGCGGACCTCCGGAGGTTTCAAAACTACAACTCCCAGCAAGCCCGGACAGCCGATGGCTGCCCGGGCTTGCTGGGAGTTGTAGTTTTGAAACCTCTGGAGGTCCGCAGGTTGAAGACCACTGAGGGCGAATGATGAGAAGAGGATGATGAAGGGGGGTGGGGATGATGAAGGGGGGGGGGTGTGGGATGATTACAAGGGGATGATGAAGGGGGGATGTGTGGGATGATAAGGGGATGTGTGGGATGATGACAAGGGGATGATGAAGGGGGGATGTGTGGGATGATAAGGGGATGTGTGGGATGATGACAAGGGGATGATGAAGGGGGGATGTGTGGGATGATGACAAGGGGATGATGAAGGGGGGATGTGTGGGATAAGGGGATGTGTGGGATGATGACAAGGGGATGATGAAGGGGGGATGTGTGGGATGATGACAAGGGGATGATGAAGGGGGGATGTGTGGGATGATAAGGGGATGTGTGGGATGATGACAAGGGGATGATGAAGGGGGGATGTGTGGGATGATGACAAGGGGATGATGAAGGGGGGATGTGTGGGATAAGGGGATGTGTGGGATGATGACAAGGGGATGATGAAGGGGGGATGTGTGGGATAAGGGGATGTGTGGGATGATGACAAGGGGATGATGAAGGGGGGATGTGTGGGATGATGACAAGGGGATGATGAAGGGGGGATGTGTGGGATGATAAGGGGATGTGTGGGATGATGACAAGGGGATGATGAAGGGGGGATGTGTGGGATGATAAGGGGATGTGTGGGATGATGACAAGGGGATGATGAAGGGGGGATGTGTGGGATGATGACAAGGGGATGATGAAGGGGGGATGTGTGGGATAAGGGGATGTGTGGGATGATGACAAGGGGATGATGAAGGGGGGATGTGTGGGATGATGACAAGGGGATGATGAAGGGGGGATGTGTGGGATGATAAGGGGATGTGTGGGATGATGACAAGGGGATGATGAAGGGGGGATGTGTGGGATGATAAGGGGATGTGTGGGATGATGACAAGGGGATGATGAAGGGGGGGATGTGTGGGATGATGACAAGGGGATGATGAGGATGTTAATGACGGGTCTGGATGATGACAGGGGGGGATGAGGTATTTCCCACCCTAGGCTTATACTCGAGTCAATAACTTTTCCTGGGATTTTGGGTTGAAATTAGGGGTCTCGGCTTATACTCGGGTCGGCTTATACTCGAGTATATACGGTAGTTTATTAGGTTTAAAAAAAAAAGACCATCAAGTTTAACCTATATCCCTACAGTGTTGATCCAAAGGAAGGCAAAAAAAAAACCTTATGAGGCAGATGCAAATTTCCCCATCCCAAGAGGCAAGAACTCCTTCCCAACTCCAATATGGCATCAGAATAAATCCCTGGATCACCGTTCTGTCCATATAAATCTAGTATCCATAACCAGTAATGTTATTATTCTCCAAAAATGCATCCAGACCCGTTTTGAACTCTTTTACAGAGTTCCCTATGACCACCTCCTCAGGCAGAGAATTCCACAGTCTCACTGCTCTTACAGTAAAGAACCTCTGTCTGTGCTAGTGTAGAAACCTCCTTTCCTCTAGACGTAGAGGATGCCCCCTTGTTACAGATACAGTCCTGGGTATAAATAGGTCATGGGAGAGATCTCTGTACTGTCCCCCGATATATTTATACATAGTTCTTCGGTCTCCCCTTAGAAGTGGCAAAATTTTTGCGCAAACACAAAATGTTTACACAATCTCAAACCAGCGCAGACCACACTTATAAACTTGTCTACACCTGAGCTCTTTGCCATTTATGAGGATCGTGCATCCCTTTTATAAATGTGGTGGGGAGTACACAAGACATACACCCAGGCCATCAGGGGTAATCCGATTATCATAGACATTTATAAATACTACCCTAAAACTTTGGTTTTGCTGCACTGAGCTCTCTCTTTTTCTATTATATCAATGGCTATGGTGTAACAACTGTCTCGATTGTTGATGTGCTTGTTGTTTTCCTCTACTGCTTTATTCCCAGCCCAATTATCAGATTAGGCCATTTATGACAATTTTCTATTTTCTCTTCAATCCTGTACAATAAAATTTATCTGTATTTTATAGGCTTCACATAGGATTTAATTAAAAAGGATTCATGGAGGATAACTTTGAGAATTAAAAACACCTTATGTCTATTCTTGTAAGACTATGAGCATTTGTTTCTGCAGGTGTCTAGGCAAATCGCTAGGACCTTACGGCAGCATGTGCTGCATCTGATCAGAAGCAAGAACATAGTCCGTCAGAATTCTCCCCCATATCTGTTGCGTGTATGAGAATGTGTACTCTCTACCTGTCAAATATAGAGAAGCTTTTATTTCGACTAAAGGGATGCAGTAGTTTTGAGTAGTACTACTACTACTGCTGCTACTGCTACTACTACTACTGCTGCTGCTACTACTACTACTACTACTACTACTACTACTACTACTACTGCTGCTGCTGCTGCTGCTACTACTGCTGCTGCTGCTACTACTACTACTACTACTACTACTACTGCTGCTGCTGCTGCTGCTACTGCTACTACTGCTGCTGCTGCTGCTACTGCTACTACTACTACTACTAGAGATGAGCGAACTTACAGTAAATTCGATTTCGTCACGAACTTCTCGGCTCGGCAGTTGATGTCTTATCCTGCATAAATTAGTTCAGCCTTCAGGTGCTCCGGTGGGCTGGAAAAGGTGGATACAGTCCTAGGAAAGAGTCTCCTAGGACTGTATCCACCTTTTCCAGCCCACGGGAGCACCTGAAAGCTGAACTAATTTAGGCAGGAGAAGTCATCAACTGCCAAGCCGAGAAGTTCGTGACGAATCGAATTTACTACAGGGATAAGAAGATGAAGTGCTTTGTTCATTCTTTGTATTTATTTATTTTTTAAATCAAACATGCCGATGATGTATGTCTGCATTAGTTTTTTGTGAGCACAAACGCTGGTAGATGTAATAGGTATACACATTTTATACTACTTGCCTTTAGTTATTGGGGTAAATTCGAAAGTCAGATTTTACGTGAACCATTTTGCCAATAAACTCACAAACAACCTGTAAAGAAATCCACAAAACAAATCTGCACCAAATCCTAAAGACCCTCAGATAATCTGCATCAAAATTTGCAATATTATATTTCCTTCTAATCTTATTGGAGATTTTGATTTCCCTTTCTAAAATCTGCAACAGAAATCAACAAACTGCAAATCTATAAAATTTAAAGCATTTCCATTGTGAAAGATTATTATTATTATTATTATTTTTTAATCTAATCCACTTGCCCGCTAATGTATTTTGCACTTTGTATTTCCTGTAGGCCTCTGTATACATAAAGGATTTTAGTTACCGTATATACTCGAGTATAAGCCAAGTTTTCAGCACTCTGCTTATACTCGAATGAACAAAAAAAAACGTCTCTGGCTTGGGGATAGTCCCGGCCGTTCATCTCCTCCTGTCAATCCCTTCAGTGGTCTTCAACCTGCGGACCTCCAGATGGTGCAAAACTACAACTGGGAGTTGCAGTTTTGAAACATCTGGAGGTCCGCAGGTTGAAGACCACTGCCAGGCCTTCGTCATCATCCAGACCCCCCCACTTTTGTTTTTTACTCACCTCCCCTCGGTGGGAAGGAAAGGTAAGCTGGTCCAGGCCATCCACATTCGACCACCTATGCTGCAGGGACCGTCCGGTGGGGAGGGTTAGTGGTTCCGGGCTGTCCAACTTCACTGGGAGGCCCTCTTCTCCGCTCCGGGCCGGCCCCGGACAAGTGATGTTGCCTTGACGATGACGCGCAGGGACGTCCGTGATGTCCCTGCGCATGAACATCCCTGCCAGGTGGCGTCAATGCCGCGTCACTAGTTCGGGGCCGGCCCGGAGCGGAGAAGAGGTGAAGATGGACAGCCCAGAACAACTAACCCTCCCCACCGGACGGTCCCTGCAGCATAGATGGCCGAATATGGACGGCCCGGACCAGCTTACCCTTCGTTCCCACCGAGGGGAGGTGAGTAGAAAACAAAAGGGGGTCTGGATGATGACGAAGGCCCGGGCAGTGGTCTTCAACCTGCGGACCTCCAGATGTTTCAAAACTACAAATCCCAGCATGTGATAATGACGAGGGTGATAATGACGGGGGTGATAATGAAGGGGGGTGGGGGGGGGGTGGGGGTGATAATGACGGGGGTGTTAATTACGGGGTCTGGATGATGACAGGGGGGGATGATGACATGGGGGGATGAGGTATTTCCCACCCTAGGATTATAGTCGAGTCAATAACTTTTCCTGGGTTTTTGGGGTGAAATTAGGGGCCTCGGCTTATACTCGAGTATATACGGTATGTTAATTTTTATGATATTTTTTAACCACAAAATTCTTTTTTTGTCACAAGTGAAGATTATCATGACAATAATACCCAATGACCCAGATTTATCAAACTTTGTGAGGGAAAAACCTGGAGGGATTGCTGTGGAAAAATCTCTCCAGTTTATCCCTCACAAAGTTTGAAAAATCTTGGCCAATATACAGATTTCTCATTCTTCAATGTGTCTATTTTTATAGAATGCGGAGGTTCACTTAATTTTATATAAGCATTTAGATAGATAGATAAATAAAAAAATAAATAAATAGATATAAAGGTAACATATTATAAAACAAAAAAAAACTGGGGTTTGGATACCTTAAAAAAAAAAAATCAGATTTTATTTGTATGCGTCAAAAGTGTCAAAATTGTCCAGAAACCTCAGATAGTGAAAAACTCATGGCATATAGCAGTGGTCTTCAACCTGCGGACCTCCAGATGTTGCAAAACTACAACTCCCAGCATGCCCGGACAGCCTTCGGCTGTCCGGGCATACTGGGAGTTGTAGTTTTGCAACATCTGGAGGTCCACAGGTTGGAAACCACTGGCATATAGCATGTTATGAGAAAATAAAATCGGTTTCTCTATTTAAAATTGACATAAGGGCATTTCTATATAACGTCAGGTAGGTATTCCTTATCATCCCCAACACAGCTGACCGCCGCCGCTATAAAACATACAATATACAGGAATAATAATCTTAAAAATAGAAAGCTATTTATGACATAATCACTTGTAAATGAACCGAAATGTGCGGCACACTTCTAGAAATGCTTTATATATTACGGGAGCGGGCATTTTATTATTAAGGCTGCAGCAAATCTAATTGGGAGACATTAAGGCTGCGACCTGCTTTCCCGTCAGTAAATTAAAAAGCCTATTTGCATTACATTGAAAACCAGAGTGCACAGAGGCTAATACGGCTAATGGGAAAAAAAAAAATCACCGGACAAATAACAAATGGAGCAATTTGGAAATGGGGAATAGAAATTTTCCTGACTGAGAGGTTGTAATCCATCAAATGTATTATTTTTTTCACCCCTACACAACCTGCACCTTCCCACTAAGACCTTAATGCAATCAGGAGTATGTGAAGAGTATTAGATTTCGGCAGGGCCGCAGCCAGTTCTGAGGTGTCACAAATCGAGTTAGCTTAAGAGTCAAACCAGCGATGAACATCTTACTCAGACGTAAGGACTCTCATGAAGGGAATGAGACCACTTCAGTTTTACATAATCAAATCCCAATAAATCCGAGACTACAATAGATTACTATGGAAAATATCACATGAAGCAGACAAATGGGCCCATAATAAACAAGAGCTAGAAAGATGGCTGCCGTATGACCAGGGTAACAAAATTTTCTATCTTTAATTCTGCCGGCGGCGCTGCTTTGAGCTGTAAACCGCAGTTTCAGAAATTTGCATTACAGCATGCATCTTGACAAGAAAACTCACTGGGCATGCTCCGTGACCTGTGCAATGTGTAGGGAGGGGGAAGAGGTGTGCAGCCCTTATCAGCTCCCTTCAATAGTCTGGCCTCACGTTCTCCACCTCCAACTAGGCAACAGAAGCGTCACCTTTTATTGTACTGCTGCCTGTGATGATAAGCGGGAGAAGGCTGACACGTTTGCTCTACAGAACAGGAACGGTTGCTCTATTATGACGTACAGGGATCAGAGATAAAGAGTAAGATTTAAATGCTTTCTTAATACATAAGAAGAAGGACATGCTTGCTATATAAAAAAAAAAGAATAATAAAAAAAAAAAACAGAAAAAAAAATTGCCTAAATAAATCCCTTCCCATTCCTTAAATTTAGGACACTGGTGGGTGGTAGTACCCATGCAGTGCTGTAAATACTCCCCAAGCATCACTTCCCATCTGATTCATATAAAGGCTTCCCATTTTATTCCCTGTCGTCACCATAATTCCCCATTTTATCCCTGATCTCCAGCATGGTTTCTCCCATTACTAGGACCTATCAAGACTTTATTTCTTGTTCCCAAAATGGCTTTTCATCACATTCCTGGCCCCATAAATGGCTTTCTTGCTTCTGATCCGTAGTATATTTTCATATCCCCATCTTATTACTGGTTTCCATTGTGAATTCCCATCTTATTCCATGTTCCTAGAATGGCTCCTCTCCCAGCTGCAGCATAACATAGGCTGCACCCTCCCCATCTTGGACAGCCTCCTATCCATTGATACTCGTAGGTGCTAGTCATGGTTCCCACCTAGTCATGGTCCCCAACTCATTTCTGGTTTCCATCATGAACTCCAATCTTACTTCTTGTCTTCATCATGGCTTTCCATCTCATCCCATTTTTAGTCTGCAGAATGGCTCCTCTCCCAGTTGCATCATAACATGGGTTGCACCCTCTCTATCTCTGACAGCCTCCAATCCTGCAATACTTCTTGGTGCTGGAAATGCTTCTTCTCCTGCTTCATTGTCTCCTATAAAGCAGCACAGAGCAAGGTCTCGTAACCAGTGGGGTACCTCAGGGATCTGTACTGGGGCCAATTTTGTTTAATATCTTCATTAGTCATATTACAGTAGGTCTCGATGGAAAGGTGTTGGTCTTTTTGCTGATGACCCAAAGATATGTAACAGGGTTGATGTTCCTGGAGGGATCCGCCAAATGGAAAAGGATTTAGGCAAACTAGAAGAATGGTCAGAACTCTGGCAACTGACATTTAATGTGGATAAGTGCAAGATAATGGACCTGGGGCGTAAAAACCCTCGGGCAGAATATAGATTATTTGACACAGTCCTGACCTCAGTATCTGAGAAGAGGGATTTAGGAGTAATTATTTCAGAAGACTTAAAAGGTAGGAAGACAATGTAATAGAGCAGCAGGAAACGCTAGCAGAATGCTTGGATGTATAGGGAGAGGTATAAGCAGTAGAAAGAGAGAAGTGCTCATGCGGCTGTACAGAACACTGGTGAGGCCTCACTTGGAGTATTGTGCGCAGTACTGGAGGCCGTATCTCCAGAAGGATATAGATACTCTAGAGAGAGTTCAGAGAAGATACTAAACTAGTACATGGATTGCAGGACAAAACTTACCAGGAAAGGTTAAATGACCTTAACATGTATAGAAGAAAGAAGAGACAGAGGGGATATGATAGAGACTTTTATATACATAAAGGGAATAAAAACAGTAAGGAGGAGAGCATATTTAAAAGAAGAAAAACTACCACTAGAGGACATAGATTTAAATTAGAGGGGCAAAGGTTTCTGCAGTAATATCAGGACATATTACTTTACTGAGAGAGTAGTGGATGCATGGAATAGCCTTCCTGCAGAAGTGGTCGCTGCAAATACAGTGAAGGAGTTTAAAACATGCATGGGATAAGCATAAGGCCATCCTTGATATAAAATAGGGATAGGCATAAGGCTATCCTTCATATAAGATAGGGATAAGCATAAGGCCTTCCTTGATATAAAATAGGGATAGGCATAAGGCTATCCTTCATATAAGATAGGGATAAGCATAAGGCTATCCTTCATATAAGATAGGAATAGGCATAAGGATATCCTCGATATAAGATAGGGATAGGAATAAGGCTATCCTACATATAAGATAGGGATAGGTATAAGGATATCCTCCATATAAGATAGGGATAGGAATAAGGATATCCTCCATATAAGATAGGGATAGGAATAAGGCTATCCTACATATAAGATAGGGATAGGTATAAGGATATCCTCCATATATGATAGGAATAGGCATAAGGATATCCTCCGTATATGATAGGAATAGGCATAAGGCTATCCTTCATATAAGATAGGGATAGGCATAAGGCTATCCTTCATATAAGATAGGGATAGGCATAAGGCTGTCCTTCATATAAGATAGAGATAGACATAAGGCTATCCTTCATATAAGATAGGGATAGGCATAAGGCTATCCTTCATATAAGATAGGGATAGGCATAAGGCTATCCTTCATATAAGATAGGGATACGCATAAGTCTATCCTTTATATAAGATAGGGATAAGCATAAGGCTATCCTTCATATAAGATAGGGCCAGGGACTATTGATCGGATTCAGATTATTGGGCAGACTCGATGGGCCAAATGGTTCTTATCTGCCGACACCTTCTCTATTTTTACAATGCTGGTTTCTCTCTAGGTGTCCCTTACAAATCTCCTTTTAGTTCCAGTTTAGTGATGTGGCTCACTGCGAATGACTCAGAGGGCAGTATATAAATTCAATGGAGATCCAATGAAAAATTGTTCAAAAAAAACAAAAAAAAGTAATATTTGGTCAAAGGAGTGGTCTTCTTAGAAAGTTTCACTGTAACTATCTACATATAAATATATCAGGGGGCAGTACAGAGATCTCTCCTATGATCTATTTATACCCAAGACTGTATCTATAACAAGGGGGCATCCTCTACATCTAGAGAAAAGGAGGTTTCTACACCAGCACAGACGGGATTCTTTACTGTAAGAGCAGTGAGACTGTGGAACTCTCTGCAAAGGAAGTGGTCATGGTGAATTTAAATGAGTTCAAAAGGGGCCTGTATACATATCTTTTGTGTAATATTAATATACATTATAGTCGCTGGATTATGGACAAGTGTTGCTGTGTTGACCCAGTGATTTTTTATGGATTACCAAAATAAAAAGATTTTGGGAAGAAATCTTTTCTATAACATGGGGAAAATTGGCTTCTAACTCCTAAGGTTTTTTTTTTCTTTTTGCCTTCTTCTATATCAACAATACAGTATAGGGTTATAGGCTAAATTGGGTGGATATACCGGTATGTCTTTTTTTCAGACATATTAAAAGGTTATATTTGTATCTACAGTTTCTATGCAAACCTATTTTCCCCCTACATCAGTTTTAAAGGGGTTTGCAAAATTTTTAATGGTGTACCTTCTCGGACTTGGGATTAAATAAATTATATATATATTATATATATATATATATTGGCTTCGGTGGTCACATGCACAAGCCGCTAAGCCCACTCATTGGCTGCCACGTCTCACGAACAATACATGTGATATAACTGCAGCAGTGAAGACAGATGTGAATTTGGGGGTACCAATTTATCTTTCATGTTAAACTCCATAAGTACAAATAAAGGATAAACCCCTTGTAGATATAGCACAAAGACGTATTTAGGCTTATATGGCCAATAACTATTGCACTTGCTAACCTCAAGCATTGTTGGCGGGGCCTAGAGACAGGCATGAGAATCACTACTATACACTAATCCATGATCATTAATACCGTACCACATAGCGCGGACATTTAATTGTTTTTTAACACTATAATTACTGTAAAATAAATTCACACCAAAGTGACGGATCAAAAAAAAGTACTTGCAATTATGTAGCAGAATTATATCATTAATGTAAAGCGTCGCACGCCCTGTACTTTATATTAATACGAAAATCAACTGTTACTACTGTAAAATGCAGGATAATTAAAGAGCATCAGCCGCTATACGGTAACTATCCGACTCTTACAATAGCAAATAAAAAAGGACTTATTGTTATATGTTCCAGAATTGGCTACACAAGCTCCATAAAGTCTCCGTCACGCAAATTATAAGGAAGGGATAAAATCAGCAGATTCCCTGCAAATTAGACATGGTTTTGTGGTATAGCATGTATAGTGAATCATTGTTTAGCGCCTGCACATAGTTAAGGAAACTGATACCTTATGTAAAGGTACATTGCAGTTTTTGGCAAATAAAAGCTTTTGTTTGTAAACGGTAAAGTTAGGCAATTTCCCAGTAAATTTTTCTGTATCACTTCCTTGTGGTTTTCAAGATCTCATTCCGTTTAGGCGAGGGCTACACTATGACTTGGTAGCGCTACAAAGGGAGTTTAAATGGGCACTCTCACTAAAACACATTTTGGCTATTGCACTCCTTATAGTAAATAAAAAAAATCTTTCTAATGTACTTTGTGGCCCGGCAGAAGTCCAAAAACAGGAAATGCAGTCTGGAGTGCTGAGGGAGGGGCAGCCTTAGCCAATCATAGCTCATCTCACATTGAACTGCTCTGGGCTGTGCACAGCAGAGTAAGGGAGGAAGTTCTCCCCTGTATGGCTTCAGATGATGTCATGCCTGCTGGGGAACGCCCCTTCCCAGTCTGTGAATCTGACTGGGACTGAGCAGAAAATACAGAGCAATAACAAGGTAGAAAACTAGAATAATAAAAAAAATAAAAGGCAGGGGGTGGTTTATCATGATGGGGGCAGTGAACTGGGAGGATTATAAAATTTAACAAGATCATGACAGGTACTCTTTAACTAGTGAGCTATGGCTATAGTCACTCAGTGGTTATGTGGCAATGTTCGTAAGCCTCATTTAAAATGAATGGATCGGTGGCTGTGCATGCGCAGTGTACTCTATTAATCCAGGGGTACAGTTTTCCTGCGTTCTCTGGATTAGCGGGGGGGGGGGGGGGGGGGGGGGCTGGTTTAGGGGGGGTTGGGCCCAGTGGATGGTCTTGTTACACACTTTCCTGTGAATAGGGGACAAAATAAGAACTCAATACCCCTTTAAAACAAATTCAAGGAGTCATGAAAGCAAGGAGATTATTACTACTACTAAGGATAGAATTATATACAAAATCCCTTCATAGGCCCTCATTTACTATTGCAAGCCCGACATGTTTTGTCGGGTGGTACGCCAGAATTTGCGCCAGAATTGAAAAACCCCCGACTAACTCTCCATTTTGCTAAGAAAATCCGAAAAAAGAGCGTGGCCGCCGAAAAGGGGCGTGTTCCCGACATTTTCACAAAAACCCAACATATTTACTAAGGTTTCCACATAAAATGTGGTGGATTTTAGCTGAGGAAAACCCCACAGATCAGAGCATGTGTAAAAAAAAAAGCAAAGTGTGTAGGGAAAGTGGAAAATGTAGGGAAACCTTAGTAAATACCGTGGAAAATAAATTGTAGGGAATTAAAACCCACAAAGAGACCTACACAACACTCTTAGTAAATAAGGGCCAATGGGGGAGATTTATTAAAACCTGTGTAAAGGAAGAGTGGTGCAGTTGCCCATAGCAACCAACCAGATCGCTTCTTTCACTTTTAAAGAAGCCTGTGAAAAATTTAAGAAGCCATCTGATTGGTTGCTATGGGCAACTGCACCACTCTTCCTTTACACGGGTTTTGATAAATCTCCCTCAATGTGTTCATAAATATTAGTGTATGTAACTGCAGTTCTAGCCACATGGTCATTGTTTTCCAATGACCACAAGCAGGGGCTATTATGGGAAGCCCACCACTGGACAGAGATTGCTTTGTGAGAGGGTTTCCAATCCTGCATAAAATGGGTGTTTTTTCTGTGCTATGGCTGTAAAGCAGTGTTTCCCAACCAGCGTGCCTCCAGCTGTTGCAAAAATACAACTCCCAGCATGCCCGGACAGCCTTCGGCTGTCCGGGCATGCTGGGAGTTCTAGTTTTGCAACAGCTGGAGGCACCCTGGTTGGCAAACACTGCTGTAAAGAAGCACTGTGAGACCACTGACATTTCCGGGAGCGCTAGTGACTGAAGACTACATAGCAGTCATGGAGACGGCTAGATCAGAAGACTCCTGGACCATCGGTGACATCCACGTCAGTAGTGCTAATATTGCTCCCTGAAGTGGAACCGGCAAGTGTTGGAGGCTGTGTTCATTACAACCCTGGTTCAGGGGATAGAAACTAAGTGAAGAGCTTATACATTAACCCCTTCCCGACCTATGACATACCTGTACGTCATGAGTGGCAAGGTGTTCCCGACCCATGACGTACAGGCACGTCATGAACATTTTTGCCGCTACTCGCGGCATCCCGCAGCGCCCGGTAAGCCAGCCATCTTACCATGCGACCACGGTGGGTTTCATCCCAAACACCCCCCCCCACCCCAAGCAATCGCTGCTATCAGCTAGTCAAATCTGACTAGCTGATAGCAGCGCGGTGTGTGAGTCCCGATCACGGAGATCGGGACACACACCGCTCTGCTAAGTGTCCCTTACCCGTCCCCCGGCGACCTCTAGGCGGTCCCGGCGCCAGGGGCGTCCTCCAGGCGCTCCCGGAGGCGGTGCGTCCCAGCGGTGAGTTTCCGGCAGCAGGGTGGCATCTTCATTGGCAGCAGTGAGATCGCCGTAAAGCGATCTCACCGCTGCCTATGGGAGTTTCAAAACTGCAACTCCCAGCATGCCCAGACAGCCTTTGGCTTTCTGGGCATGCTGGGAGTTGTAGTTTTGCAACATCTGGAGGTCCACAGTTTGGAGACCACTGTATAATGGTCTCCAATCTGTGCTCTTCCAGATGTTGCAAAACTACAAATCTCAGCATGCTGAGTCTGTCCAGGCATGCTGGGAGTTGTAGTTCTGTAACATCTGGAAGAGCACAGATTGGAGACCATTATACAGTGGTCTCTAAACTGTGGACCTCCAGATGCTGCAAAACTACAACTCCCAGCATACCAGACTGCCCAAGCTTGAAGTTGTAGTTCGGCAACATCTGATCCTTCAGATATTGCCGAACTACAACTTCCAGCATGCCTGGGCAGTCTGGGAGTTGTAGTTTTGCAACAACTAGGGGCACACTAGTTGGGAAACATTGTCCGTTTCCTAACTCAGTGTTTCCCAACCCTTGTGCCTCCAGCTGTTGCAAAACTATAACTCCCAGCATGCACTGACAGACCATGCATGCTGGGAGTTGTAGTACCCCTTTAATGGATGCTAAAAACAGATGCTGCTGCACGCCACCTATTTCTCATAGGCTTACATTATTATAAAAAATAAAAAAAAGGATGGTAAGGGATACATTTTTTTAGCATACTCCAGTGTTTCCCAACCAGGGTGCCTCCAACTGTTGCAAAACTACAATTCGAAGCATGCTGGGAGTTGTAGTTCTGCAACAGCTGGAGGCACCCTGGTTGGGAAACACTGGCTTCCTCACTTACACATAACTGGAGACACCCTCCTTTCGCCTCGTGGTTGCAGATGGGACACTTGCCGAACAAGGAAGGTAAATTTCCCAATAGAACACAAGCACACGCGATCCGGTGGCTATCCTTTTTCAATGCTTTGAAGAAAAAAAAAGGGTAGAAACCCTAAATGTATCTCATGAAATGAAAGATCTGAAGCTTTTATGGCGCTATGTTGGATGCCAGATGTATGCTTGTGCCTCTTTGTGAAAACCACCGGCCTCTGTGCACCTGGATCTTTGTTACCATAAAGCGTCCTGTGCCTATTTCTAATAACGCCTGCTTTAGTTCAATTGCAACGACTGTGCCTGTCAAGTTATTGCTGCGCTATCCCCCTCAGCAAGGCCAGCACCACTGGGCACATGGCAGAACTGCCCTCAGGGGTAAACGATCACACCTCGCCAGGCCCCGCTTACATGTATGATAACCTGGGGGTAGGTATAAATTCTTTATGGTTGACTAGTGTTAGAAACCGTTGCAGTTTAAAGGGGTACTCCACTGGAAAACATTTTGTTTTAATCAACTGGTGCCAGAAAGTTAAACAGATTTATAAATTACTTCTATTTAAAAATAGAACTTACTAACCAGTACTTATCAGCTGCTGTATACTATACAGGAAGTTATTTTCTTTTTTAATTTCTTTTCTGTCTGACCACACTACTCTCTGCTGACACCTCTGTCCAGATCAGGAACTGTCCAGAGCAGGAGAGGTTTTCTATGGGGATTTGCTTGTACTCTAGACAGTTCCGGAAATGGACAGAGGTGTCAGCAGAGAGGAAATTCAAAAAGAAAATAACTTCCTATGTAACCTACAGCAGCTGATAAGTACTGGAAAGATTTTTTTTAATAGGAGTCATTTATAAATCTGTTTAACTTTCTGGCACCAGTTGATTAAAACTACATTTTTTCCAGTGGAGTACCCCTTTAAACTTCAACGGTTTCTTACACTAGTCAACCATAAAGAATTTATACATACCCCAGGTAATCACACATGTAAGCAGGGCCAGATAACATACAGCAGCTGATAAGTACTGGAAGGACTAAGATTTTTTTTTAATACCGTAGAAGTAATTTACAAATCTGTTTAACTTTCTGGCACAAGTTGATTTAAAAAAATAAATAAATAAATTCCCAGTGGAGTACCCCTTTAAGGAGGCCATGTTTGGTATAGATCAGTGTTTGATAATAGAGATGAGCGAACTTTCAGTAAATTCGATTCGTCACGAACTTCTCGGCTCGGCAGTTGATGACTTATCCTGCGATACATTCCTAGGAAAGAGTCTCCTAGGACTGTATCCACCTTTTCCAGCCCACCGGAGCACCTGAAGGCTGAACTAATTTATGCAGGAAAAGTCATCAACTGCCGAGCCGAGAAGTTCGTGACGAATCGAATTTACTGTAAGTTCGCTCATCTCTATTTGATAACATAACATGTTTGGTATAGATCAGTGTTTCCCAACCAGGGTGCCTCCAGCTGTTGCAAAACTACATCTTCCAGAATGCCCGGACAGCCTTCGGCTGTCCGGGCATTCTGGAAGTTGTAGTTTTGCAACAGCTGGAGGCACCCTGGTTGGGAAACAATGATCTATACCAAACATGTCCTGTTACGTGTAGGTGTTATGTTAACATTGGGGGACAAAGAAGGCCTCTATATTTGTGAATTGAAGTGTCTCCTGTTGGTTCCTTGACTTGTTGGGCCTCTTTCCAATGTGTACAGCAAATTTTCCGCATCGTGCATGTCAGGTGACTTAACTTTTCCACTTCACCCCCCTCTGTTATCAAATCGTCTTTTGTCAAACAACACTATCTGCACTTGCAATGTTGTTTTAAGAGAAATTTCTGCTTATACAGTGAAAGCTTAATTTCACCAGTTCCTATAAAAGGTGTATGGATTCCACTCACTCATCAAGCTCATCCTCTTCCTGCCTGGCTTTGTTAGCGTAGAGGTATTTGGTCATATCCACAGGTCTGGCATTCTTCCTCTTTGCTGGCTGTGGTGGGGATTCCTTATGAAGTTCAATAGCCAAATCCGGCCCCGTGTCCGGCTCATCGAATGGGTTTCGGTATGTTGTGGCCTCGGAGTCCTTAAATGGGTTATAATCTTTAAAAGGCTCCTCCACCTTTAAAGGGGTTTTCTCCACAGTTGTATCTAAAAAGATAAACACAATAATACATGCAAAAATGCACAATTTAAGTATCCCCGCAGCTAGGTGGTCCCCCCTACACCAGCATTGTCTGACCTGTGGCAGGCTGTCAGGGCATGCTGAGAGTTGTAGTTATGCAACAGCCAGGAGAGCCTGTCCTAGGACCGACCACACACCGCCTTCTTCGACTGAATAACTACCATGTAATAGTGTTTCCCAACCAGGGTGCCTCTAGCTGTTGTAAAACTACAACTCCCATCATGCCTGCCCAGTTGCTGTTTGGGCATGCTGGGAGTTGTAGTTTTACAACAGCTGGAGAGCCAGAACAGAGAGAGACAAAACCCCTTCTTCACCTGAATTGCTACCGTGCTATACAGTGTTTCCCTGCCAGGGTGCCTCCAGCTGTCACAAAACTACAACTCCCATCATGCCTGGACAGCCAAAGGCTGTCCAGGCATGCTGGGAGTCGTAGTTATGCAACAGCTGGAGGCACCCTGGCAGGGAAAGACTCTTGTAAAAAATACATTAAGAAGTCAATTAATTCATGTTTTTGTGTCAAATCTGGCAAAAAAGGTTCTCAAATTTTTAAGCAATTGCCTATTTACGATAAAAAAATTTGCGGGTTTTCCCATATTGCGCAAAAATGTGTGACTTTCTTTTAAAAGCACTGATAAATTCCCTAGCCAAGGTTTTTCCCAAAAATGTCAGTTGTTAGCCAGGGATGCCGGGAGAGGGAGCCTGGCTGACGCATTTTTACAAAGTGTTATCTCTGAAGTGATTCCCCCCGCCAAGTCTTAAAGACGATCTCCAGAACGAGCTTCGCAGCTCTCGCTTGCTGCAGACGAAATGCGCTCTACTCATTTCTATAGCAGAGAATGCACAACAGTGCAGGGCTAATTAGGGTAAATTAGCACTGCCGCAGATATAAAGTAAAGGGATAGGTTTAAAGAGCATAGCTGTTTATTTTACTGACATGTGACGCGTTTCTGGGCCAGGCTGGCCCCTTCATCAGACTTTCCAGTTCATTTATATGGGAGCATCCAGGCATTTCTAGTGCTCACATAAAATGAATAGATGATGTGACGTCTGTTCTGGAGATCATGGGGAGTCCTAGCAGTACAGTAAGCCCCCCATGATCAGACACTTATTCCCTATCCTGTAGATAGGGGATAGATTGTATTTACTGGCCGGCCCCTTTAGGTGAACACTGTGCAACAAAGGCTGCAATGGGCAGTACCGGTATATAAGGAATACAAGAGATGACGTAGAGATAGGTGGAGGCTTGGAAAAGTCTGCTGGAGGGAGATCTGTCATCACAGAGCCAATCTATGTTATCTGCATGTATCAAATAGACAAGTGATGAAAGGTACAAGGTGTGAACACACACAAGATAAGAGGAGAACTGATGTATGCTCTTACCATTAGGAAAACACTTAAGTTGCAGCTTGTAAAACAACGGACTTTGACCCAAAATGTGTGAAAATGAAAACAGCTATTTAGATCCCCCCCCCCCCCTGGGTTGGTATCTTCACTGTTACCTTCAGCGTCCAGGTCTTCAAATGGATTTAGCTCGGGTGCGTCAGAAGTTTCGAAGGGGTTTGATCCAGAGTTCACCAAATCTTGCTCCTCGTCATCCAGAAAGTTTAACTTGTTAATAAGCTCTAGAATGGTAGAGGGGTAGATAAGGAATGATTTAGACCTGAACATTATAAAGATGACTGCTATGAACACAGATACATTATGCTCATACAGACATGCAAAAATCTATACAAAAAGGGAAAATAATGAATATTGAAAAAAATAGAGATTTAAATAAAAAAAAAAAAAAATAGGGCCATGCTCACATAGCGGTTTCATAACAGAGGACTACAACTACATGTGCATTCAAGGGGCGTCTGTTTTTTTTTTTTGTAGCAAATCCAACACTTCCATAAAAAAGGTGGTAACTAAAGTGTACGCGTTCTAACAATTTTACAAGTAATAAATTAGGTCAGGGTGCCACCTAAGGCAGTTTTCACATGATAGTGTGAAGCTAAAACAAGCTCTAGAAAAGCTTCTTTAAAGAGAAACAGTCATCAGTGTCACTCTCAATAACCTGTTGGTAGAGGAGTGTACTGCGGGTGAAACAGATTATAATGGTACTTACCTACCCCTGATCCGTGGTCCCGTTTGTCTGTTATCTAATTCGGCAGCAGGCTTGGTGTGTGGCAGGAGAATGCGGATGCGAACAGGCCTGGGGAAGGAGCAGCAGTGAGGTCAACGTGCTCCTGCCGCGCACCAAGCCTGGCGCCGGATTAAAGATGATAACAGATGAACGGGAGCACGGATCGGGCTTGGTAAGTACCGTTATAAGCAGTGTCACCTGCACTACCAGCCTCTACCAACAGGTTATTGCGGGTGACACTGATGACTGTTGTATCAAGAGATTGTATCATCTGGATATTATTCTTGATTAGAGCCAGATACTGTTCGTTTTGTCCAATTGGTTTAAATTTTCTGATTGTAATTTTTTTAAATTTCATTTTTTCTATCTTATCATGGGGGCTGGTATTTTGCTTGCTCAGTTTTTAACAGCATTTAGAAATATTCTTTACAGCAAGCTCCATGGACACAGGCAACAAGAGATAGGAGCTGTCCCCTTTACATGCTCTGTGACATTTGAATTCCACAGGGAGGGGGATGCTGAGCACTGAGCATCAGCTAATGTGAAAATCTTATTTATACACTGTAATGGTGTACAAATCACTTTCTAACTTCCACGTATCAAAAAGACTATGGTTGGTGTCATGTACCATCATATCTTGGGTGAGAACCTCCATCCCTCACTCAAGGCATTGGAAATGGGTTGTGCATGGGTATTCCTGCATGACAATGACCTAAAACACACAACCAGGGCCACAATGGAGTGGATCAAGAAGAAGCACATTAGGGTGCTGGAGTATCCTATTGAATCTTCAAACTTTAATCCCATAGAAAATCTGTGGAGGGAGCTGAATGGTCAAGTAACCAAATGTCAGTCTCAAAACCTTAAAGGGTAGCTGCCACCATCACTTTTTTTCTTTTTTCTGTCCCTGCCTATTACCCATCTATCCCTAACCTCCTCCTGCCTTTAATTTATTTTATTTTTTTACATATTAAAAATGCCTTTTGTCTGCCTGGCAGTGTGCTCACTACCAAGTAGACTTCCCCAGCAGGCACCACGTCACCGATGCCTGCTGGAGCCGACACTTCCGCCCATAGTTCACCTATACAGGGTGCCTCCAGCTGTTTCCCCACTGCAACTCCCAGCTTGCCCTGACATCTATTGGCTGTCAGGGCATGCTGGGAGTTGTAGTGGGGGAAAGAACTGGAGGCATACTGTATAGGTGAACAACAATCACTGATATATAGATCAATATTAGCTAGCTCTAGACTACCAAATCAGGAATAACAATAGCTAAATTTTAAACCTTTTATTACAAAAATTTTCTATTACAGAATAACGTACACAAATCCCCATAAAAAACAGTAGATATCAATTATTTCACAAAGTGCAATAGTAATAGGGACAATCCCCCGTAATACATGCCTCACCCACCCGACGCGTTTCCCCGTAATTCAATGAAAGAACATACGGTTCATCAGGGGTATACAAGCAATTAAAGTAGTCGCTTTAGGACAAAAATGCACATACACATAATAAGTACATATAGAACATATACATAGTAATACACAGAAAAAGCTCGGCTCTGCTTATTATCGATGAAAACTGCCATGATGTGTTTTCAGACCTTCATTTTTGTTCCAAGATATTCATGAACAAGTATGTCCCTTTAGATAGCCGACCTCACAGATATATGGAGGGTAAACTCAAAACAATATGTTCTCCAGAGATGTCGCTGTTGTAGTATGATTATACATAGATATGGGTAGAGCTATCCAGCTAAGAGCCAAAACTAGGGAGCAGGACTATCATTAGTTGTACAAAAATGCCCGAGAAGCAAAAGACAATTCAAGTACTCTATCACTCCTCCTTGGTTAAAAGTTCCACCATCTAAGCCTTATATTCAGAAGTCAGAGATAATCCTTTAGCATAAACAGATAGCTGCAAACAGTCCCAACCAGCTGCACTCTAGGGACACTCTCCTCCACAACAGGTCCCACTTATCCTAGCGACCACCAATGCACATGACCACCGCTCCTGATGATGAGGAGCGGTGGTCATGTGCATTGGTGGTCGCTAGGATAAGTGGGACCTGTTGTGGAGGAGTGTGTCCCTAGAGTGCAGCTGGTTGGGACTGTTTGCAGCTATCTGTTTATGCTAAAGGATTATCTCTGACTTCTGGATATAAGGCTTAGATGGTGGAACTTTTAACCAAGGAGGAGTGATAGAGTACTTGAATTGTCTTTTGCTTCTCGGGCATTTTTGTACAACTAATGATAGTCCTGCTCCCTAGTTTTGGCTCTTAGCTGAATAGCTCTACCCATATCTATGTATAATCATACTACAACAGCAACATCTCTGGAGAACATATTGTTTTGAGTTTACCCTCCATATATCTGTGAGGTCGGCTATCTAAAGGGACATACTTGTTCATGAATATCTTGGAACAAAAATGAAGGTCTGAAAACACATCACGGCAGTTTTCATCGATAATAAGCAGAGCCGAGCTTTTTCTGTGTATTACTATGTATATGTTATATATGTACTTATTATTTGTATGTGCATTTTTGTCCTAAAGCGACTACTTTAATTGCTTGTATACCCCTGATGAACCGTATGTTCTTTCATTGAATTACGGGGAAACGCGTCGGGTGGGTGAGGCATGTATTACGGGGGATTGTCCCTATTACTATTGCACTTTGTGAAATAATTGATATCTACTGTTTTTTATGGGGATTTGTGTACGTTATTCTGTAATAGAAAATTTTTGTAATAAAAGGTTTAAAATTTAGCTATTGTTATTCCTGATTTGGTTGTATAGGCTAACACCGTGATGGCCGCACATCCCGCTCCCCGCCGTGATTGACGACAGGATCGCATGAACAAAGTACCCGATGTCACTGCAGTGAGCCCAGTGTGGAAGATCATAGTGGTGGTGGTGCTGGAGTGGTAGCAGATTTAGGTGTAAGGTTTTTGTATTTTATGCTGGTTCCAGCCTGTACATAATTTCCCACACTTCCTGGACAGCCCCTAAAAGGGTTTGCAATAATATAGCAGAGTATTGGGCAATATGTCTAAACACCTGTTAACTAGAGGGTGTGGGATGGATAGCCATTGTCAGACTGAATTTATACAGTATGATAACAACCCGCAATAGAGAAAAAGCGTATTCACATATGCAAGTTTTGTTGTCGGAATTTATTTGGGGATCCCACCGAATTCTCCAAGCTGTGGCTCCCCATCTGTTGCAAACACCAACTCCCATCATGCCCTGACAGCTGAATGCTGTGATAAACGTTGTCAGAGGTTGGAGGACACTGGTCTAATAAAAAGTTGTACTTTAATCTCTTGTGTCCCAACCAAAGTGCCTCCAGCCAACGGCTGTCCAGACATGTTGGAGTTGTAGTTTTGCAACAGCTTGAGGCACCCTGGTTGGGAAACACTGCTTTAAAGGGGTACTTTGCCGGAAAACATCTTATCCCCTATCCAAAGGATAGGGAATAAGATGCCTAATCGCGGGGGTCCGGATGCCGGATGACTGGCAACTACAGCCGCCATGCCCCTTCATTCATGTCTATGGGAGGAGGCGTGATGGCTACCTACTAGCAGTCAGCCCCCTCCCACAGACTTGAATGGAGGGGGCAGGGCGTGACGTCAGGAACACGGAAGCTCCATACTCACATGTTCCGGATGCCGCCTTTGGATAGGGGATAAGATGTTTTCCAGTGTAGTACCCATTTATCTGTCCATTCCTTTGTTTCCTGAAGATAGACAGTAAGTGTCACTAGCTGCCCAGTGACCACTATAGACGAAGGCTCTACTGATGGGGGAGCTGTCATTATAGCAATGCAACTGATCATAAAGGAAATGATTCTAACAAATATTTTAATAAAGGAGAACTCCAGCCAAATAAAATACCTTTATATAGCTGCACATGTTAAACTTATACAACTTTGCACCGTACAAGAGTAATCTTGGCTGAGTACATACCCTGTTTCTCTCAGTTTTTCCTCCAGACATGATGACTGTCAGGCACAAGTTTTCTGGGCCCGACATGTCACTTTGTAACCTTTTCAGCTGAGAGAGACGGGCTTCAGTGTGAAGTGTGTGCTTGTCCCTGATTGGCTGAGGCGCACACAGCTCACTCATCTATATTCACTTCTTCACTAGCCATGTGACCTGCTCAGTTATCTCAAGGCAGCTCCTTCCACAGCTCATACAGGAAACAAGAACAGGTGTGCAGGGGCTGATGGTTTGTGCCGTCTTTTACAGATCTTAGCTGGATTTTTAAAGGCTGCTTATGGGGCTATGGGGTCCGATTTTGAAACAAATTAGCTGGGATGCCTTGTGGAGTCATGGTGAGTATAAAGCTTATTTATGTTCTTATTTTTTCCAATTTCTGGCTATTTAGGCAATTAAAGGAAACCTTTCATGTAATAGAGCAGGATCTGCTGAGCAGAGATAAATATATAATTTTGTGACTAAAGATTCAGAGGAATCTGAAATCTACTCTACATATTCCTGCTTAGTCCTGGCATAGGAGTCCACTGGGCGGTCCTAATCAGTAAAGGGAAGACTGTCAATCACTGACAAGACCGCATACTGGACTACAAAACTCAGAATGTACAGGAATTTAGGTAAATAACTTACGACATCAATCTGATCAGCAAAACCTGCTCTGTTGCATGGTGCCTGCAGCCCATATAGAATGATCAAGGTTTCAGATTCCCTTTAAATAATATAATTTCTAGCAAATTTCAAGATTCCTCTACAACCATCAACATTAAACCGTAACATAAAACTTTGCAAACTTTTCCCAAATCCTCCGCCTTGCTGGTTTTACTACAAATGATAACAGACAGCGATGAAATAAAGCCACAATAACAAAAGATGGAGGCGTAGATGGCCAAGCAGGAGGAAGTAAAGCAGACAGGGACAGGATGAAAAAATAGCAAAGACCAAAAGACCTTCATGAGGACTGGATGGTTTAGCTGCAGGCATGTGCGCTCGTTTTATGGAGTCGTCTTGATCTTCGTGTAAGTTGCTCAAGGCATTCAATTGGTTTACAATTTCTGTAAACAGAAGTCAGGCAAGACAGCTATAAGGAAGGAAACTGATTATTTCAGGAGAAGGAGCAAAAGCATCAGGGCCCTGGCCAGAGAGAGAGAAAAGAGACAGAGGTTAGGCGGCAGAGGAGTGAGTGTTATATGGATGTGGAGAGGGCTGCGTCATCACGAGGAGGACCGCACAGGAGGAACACAAGCACCCGAGGGTCCATGCACACGACTGTATTACAGATCTGGGTGGCGCAAGATCTATAATACTGTGCCCATAATGGACCAATGTGTCCCCAATTTTATACGGAGGTACATGCAGGTTTTTTTATTTTCTCATAGCATGCTCTACGAAAGGCCCTATTAGAGGAAACTTCCCCTAAAAGTAGTGCACCATACAGTAGTAATGCAGACCTGCAATGACTGTGTGTGACAGGATACAGGGTCTGCAACAGTGGTTTTCCCATGTGCATTAGCCCTTTTTAAATTATGATTTTTTTAAATCAACTGGTGCCAGAAATTTTAACAGATTTGCAACTTACTTCTATTTAAAAATCTTAATCTTTCCAGAACTTATCAGCTGCTGTATGCTCCACAGGAAGTTGTATTTCTTTCTGGAGTTCTTTTCAGTCGGACCACAGTGCTCTCTGCTGACACCTCTGTCCGTATCAGGAACTGTCCAGAGCCGAAGAGCTTTACTATGGGGATTTGCTTGTACTCTGGACAGTTCCTGATACGGGCAGAGGTGTCAGCAGAGAGCACTGTGGTCAGACTTAAAAGAACTCCAGAAAGAAATACAACTTCCTGTGGAGCATACAGCAGCTGATAAGTACTGGAAGGCATAAGATTGTTAAATAGAAGTAATTTACAAATGTGTTTCACTTTGTGGCACCAGTTGATTTAAATTTTTTTTTTCTACCGGAGTACCCCTTTAAGCAACTCGTTAGGCCAGAGTTTCCCAACCAGTGTGCCTCCAGCTGTAGCAAAACCAACTCCCAGCATACAGTTTTGCAACAGCTGGAGGCACGCTGGTTAGGAAGCACCAAGTCAGGCATAATTAACATTTCCTTGGCACCCTGTATATGTTTTTGTCATTTTTCCTATAATGTTTCTCTACATAATTCCTTCATGATATGACTACAAAGACCACATCTAGCTTTCCTATAGAGTACAAATCCCATCAAACCGAGACAATAATTATTTTTAGATTATAGATCTAATATTTGCACCGCATCTTTCAGCATACCTAAAACTTCACATCCTGTAAGCAAGAGGCAAATCTGTATCCCACATGCCTTCAATACTCTATGGCAGTGGTCTCCAACCTGCAGACCTCCAGATGTTGCAAAACTACAACTCCCAGCATGCCCGGACAGCCAACGGCTGGGAGTTGTAGTTTTGCAACATCTGGAGGTCCGCAGGTTGAAGACCATTGCTCTATGGCCTAAGCTACCCAATTGACTTTTATTGGATTTGCTACATAAGCAATTGACTATCAGGCAATGAAGCATGTCGTTGCTAAAGGTGGCCATATATATTCAAAAAAAATGTCAGCCAACAGTTATCTATCCCCATATGTGAACATTCGCCAAACGTTTATGTGTTGTCTATGAAGAGGGCAGGGGTAAGCCAGACAGGTCCGGTGCCGGTTTACCCGTCTCTCTCCACCGATATCATCTGTCTGTGGAGTTAGGAGTCCGCCATACAACTTAGGTTAGCCAAACCAGCCAGAGGCGTTGAGTTCAGCCAACTTTAGTCTAAGGTGCCCATAAGAGCACCCCAATGTAAAAGTATGGAAAAATAAGCTAACACTCTAATCCCCCATAACTGTTCCAAGGAGATGCAGCACAGGATCCTTCAGGCTGAATTGTTATTGATCAAGAAAACCAAGAATTTTCTCACAACCCTTTGTTCCTCCTGCTCTAGAACTTACTGCCTGCAGATTTTTAATGTGACAGATTCCCTTAAAAAGGTATTAGACACCGTGGATTTTAATGGAAGTAAATTTGGTGACTAGGGTTAAAGGGGTATTCCAGGCCAAAACTTTTTTTTTATATATCAACTGGCTCCGGAAAGTTAAACAGATTTGTAAATTACTTCTATTAAAAAATCTTAATCCTTCCAATAGTTATTAGCTTCTGAAGTTGAGTTGTTATTTTCTGTCTAACTGCTCTCTGATGACTCACGTCCCGGGAGCTGTGCAGTTCCTATGGGGATATTCTCCCATCATGCACAGCTCCCGGGATGTGACATCATCATTGAGCAGTTAGACAGAAAACTTCAGAAGCTAATAACTATTGGAAGGATTAACATTTTTTAATAGAAGTAATTTACAAATCTGTTTAACTTTCCGGAGCCAGTTGATATGTATAAAAAGGTTTTTCCTGGAATACCCCTTTAAATCTAGAGATAATCAGCAACCAGAAATATATATTAGTACATTTTTAGAAGATTTGGAGGGCACTGCTCTATTTCTTTTTGTACTTTTAATATTGAATATTGAAGTGTTGTTTGTGGTATCAGTGGCCGTAGCTGCTTATATTACAAGTTCTTTTCACTGCCGAGGTGCTAAGTGTGAAGAGGTGCTAGTATTCATATGTAGTAACAAAGAGAAGGCTAATATATACGTCTCCTCACAGAAGTCAGGGTTTTCCTATTTAAAGACAAATCACATAGGTGCGTAATTTCAGTCAGCTTCGTGCAATGCTTCAGGTACTCTGTCTCTTCAGGTGGTGCTTCACGTAATGCAAGAAGGTAATAAATATATATTCCATGAAGAAAGAAACAAAACGGAGCACTCACCACTTATGATGTTGCAGACAGGTACCTCTTTATTTCATCTCACATGCAGTACACGATCAGGCTTGAGGGAAGGTGGACCAGGCCCGAGGAAGCGCAACAGCGCTATACGGTCGTCGCCCCGTGTGATCACCTATGAACCCCCCGCACTACATCTGGTCCACCTTCCCTCAAGCCTGATGGTGTACTGCATGTGAGATGAAATAAAGAGGCACCTGTCTGCAACATCATAAGTGGTGAGTGCTCCGTTTTTTCTTTCTTCATGGAATATGTAACAAAGAGAAGGCTCACTTGCACTCGCCGGTCCTGTGATGGTCTATATTTCGGATTATTCGGTTGTGCTGGGAGACGACTGGATGAGGGTGCTCAGAGGCTAACAACAGTTTTCACGCACAGCCGTGAGCTTTTCAGGCCGGAAAAAGTGCACGGCTGTGTGCGAAAACAGCTGTTAGCCTCTGAGCACCCTCATCCAGTCGTCTCCCAGCACAACCGAATAATCCGAAATATAGACCATCACAGGACCGGCGAGTGCAAGTGAGCCTTCTCTTTGTTACTACACACATATATATATTATATATATACACACACACACACATACAAGAGGACTTAATTCAGATTTTGTGATTCATAAGATCATACAGTCCAGTTCTACTAGGAGCTTTTTAAAAGAAACAAGAAAACAAAACAAACAGCCACATTTAGAAATGATAAAGGAAGTCAGTAGTGTGAACGGAGTCTTCTTACAGTGCTGTAGTTATTTACTTAAGACATAACATTGTCATGCCGGTCATTATGAGTGTCGGCTGGGGGAAACTTGAGAATTTCTGGCATTCAGAACAGCTGCAGTCCTTGTTATTCTGGTGGTTAAATCCATAATAACAGGTTCGTGTTATTATCTCGACATCTCAAAAGGTGCAAAAATATCATTAATGCATTAATGGAGTCACCTGAGGTTATATTGTGTGCTGGCTGCATTCATCACGTTGTAATATTAATGCGAGTCAGGAGAGACACACTGGGGTGCGCACACAACACTGCCAGCTACTCTCGGGAATTTTCTTGGAAGTTGCGGCAAGCATTGACTTGTCATCCCATCCCCAATAACAGCATGCTTATATAATCGCCAGATCAAACAGCCTCACCATGTGCACCCAGATTAAGCTAACGTATGTGTTCTCTGCACTTAGAAGACATGTCCCATCATATATCACACATAACCCCCTACTCTCATATATAGGGTGCCCCATCTTTGAAATGCGTTGGTCATGCAGAGTAAATGTGTGAAGCAGAGTGTCTCAGGCTGTATACGGCTCAGGATCTCATACCCCCTATATATCCATAGGCCTGCTATTAACGCATACTCCATTGTAAGGGCTTATAATCAATAAACATATTATAGTTCTGTGCATGAGACATGTTTAGGAAAAGCTTTCCTGATCTCACAGTAAATCCGATTACATCCTGGGCTTTTAAAATATGGCTTATGAAGATACAGGCTGTAATACACTTGTATGCAAAAGCCCTAAACCCCAAACCTGTCCTATATGTCTATTCATTTTTAGCTGCCTCCAGTTCTGCACCCAGTGCTTCCAGAATGCACCCATATTTGTCACCCAGTCCTCTGCAGAGAATGTGCTTGCTCCCTACATACACTTGCTAACAGTCGCAACTTTGCCAAGACAATCCCGCAAACTAAGCTGCAAAGTGGACATGGTTTATGCTAACCACAACTCAAAAGAGGTACTCTGGTTTTGAAAAAGGTATCCCCTATTTGCAGTATAGGGGATAAGTGTCTGATCCCGGGGGTCCAACCCAGGTGAGTGGGCCGTCACTGCAGTGCAGCATGAGTCCATCTCCGAAGAAAGGAGCCCAATTGCTTAGGGAACGAGCAGCTGACTGGTGAAATATAGGGGAACTCCAGAGCTAAACATCTTATATACTATCTTATATACTATATATAGGGGGATAAGATGTTAGATCGTGGGGAACCCCCGATCTCTCCTGCAGCACCCCCAGTTTTTCCCACAGAGAGAAGATCAATCTGTGGCTGATGACAGACGGTGCTGGGGACCGAGTATCGTGATGTCACAGCCCCACCCCCTCGTGACATCATGCCCTGCCCCCTCAATGCAAGTCTATGGGAGGGGGCGTGGCGGCCATAAACGCCCCCTCCCATAGACTTACATTGAGGGGGCAAGGTGGGACATCACGAGGGGGCAGAGCTGTAACGTCACGATACTCGGTTCCCAGCACCGTCTGTCATCAGCCACAGAGCGATCTTTTCTCTGTGGGAAAAACTGGGGGTGCTGCAGGAGAGATTGGGGGATCCCTGCGATCTAACATCTTATCCCCCTATCCTTTTGATAGGGGATAAGATGTTTAGCGCTGGAGTACCCCTTTAAGCAGTGGGAGCCGGACCCCATTCAGGAGAAAGCATGGGGTCCTGTGGACAGGGGATACGTTTTTCAAAAACACCTTCAATTAAGCAATTGGTGGGGGTTTCAGCACCTGAAGACCAACAAGTCAAGAAATTTTACTATAATGACCGATTCTGATGGGAATGTACATCACTTGATGTAAATAAATCAAGGAGGAATATAATAAACTGGACATAGAACTAACGAAAATATTTTAGTGTTTTTCTTTTTTCTTTATTCCGGAAACTTCACTTGTTGGGAACCATCGCCCGCCCCCCATGTAATATGAGGGACATAGGGTTCATAAATATTTCACAGACATTAGATGGAAATACTGCTTTCTTTGTGGGCATTAATAGAATTGTAATGGTATTTCATTCAGCATGTGGAATGTTAATCCTGCTCTGGCCAAATTCCAGCTTAGGTCAAGTAATCCTGTCGGCTCATGTCCCACCTGTAAACATAAAGACAAAACTGCATTTTACCTAAACCCTAGAGATAAATTGTATTCTGCAGGGGAATAATCCTCTAGTAAAATGCAATCGTCATGTCCGGGACGGGGCAAAATGCTGCATGACATAAACAGATATATGCTGAATGGTAAAGGTCTACTAGGTCCTCAAAGTGCATTTCTAATATTAGAAGCATAATACTGCCTCACATAATACTGCCTCACTGCCTCACATAATACTGCCTCACATAATACTGCCTCACATAATACTGCCTCACATAATACTGCCTCACATAATACTGCCTCACATAATACTGCCTCACATAATACTGCCTCACATAATACTGCCTCACATAATACTGCCTCACATAATACTGCCTCACATAATACTGCCCCACATAATACTGCCTCACATAATACTGCCCCACATAATACTGCCCCACATAATACTGCCTCACATAATACTGCCTCACATAATACTGCCTCACTGCCTCACATAATACTGCCTCACATAATACTGCCCCACATAATACTGCCTCACATAATACTGCCCCACATAATACTGCCTCACTGCCTCACATAATACTGCCTCACATAATACTGCCTCACATAATACTGCCTCACATAATACTGCCCCACATAATACTGCCTCACATAATACTGCCCCACATAATACTGCCCCACATAATACTGCCTCACATAATACTGCCTCACATAATACTGCCTCACATAATACTGCCTCACATAATACTGCCTCACATAATACTGCCTCACATAATACTGCCTCACATAATACTGCCTCACATAATACTGCCCCACATAATACTGCCTCACATAATACTGCCTCACATAATACTGCCTCACATAATACTGCCCCACATAATACTGCCTCACATAATACTGCCTCACATAATACTGCCCCACATAATACTGCCTCACATAATACTGCCTCACATAATACTGCCTCACATAATACTGCCCCACATAATACTGCCTCACTGCCTCACATAATACTGCCCCACATAATACTGCCTCACTGCCTCACATAATACTGCCTCACATAATACTGCCTCACATAATGCTGCCTCACATAATGCTGCCTCACATAATGCTGCCTCACATAATGCTGCCTCACATAATGCTGCCTCACATAATGCTGCCTCACAGTTGCCTTCATGTATCCATAGTTCAACCTTATGCAGAAGTGAATACTAAATTGTGTTCCTGGTTAAATGTGGAAACCTGAACAGCTTTTAACCCCACAGTCCTTCCCAAGGCAGAGATATAAGCCTTTTTTGGTATCATGCAAATGAGGCTCAAGTGCCCTGAGGGCATTCCCCAATATGGCAAGAGCCGGGGTAAGTCCAGCCCACATACTCTTTATTACCTCCAACTGGACTGCTGGCATCCACCTACCCTGTTTAAAGAGGACATTGGCTAGACTGATCTGGGCACTTGCTGTGTTGGAAACGCCCCCTGGGCACTTGAGTCTGCATAATAACAAAAGGGCTTATATCTCGGTGTTGGAAAGGACAACAGAGGTAATAGCTGGAATTCTGATTAGAAGCCCTTTATAGCCATGTGCTCAGTGTATTAGTCATAAGTACTGTAACTTATCTTCACTCAGGTGAACAGGGCTTTGATGGGGTAAAGACATGTTTAGTGGGGAAACATTTTTTCTATTTATTTATTTATTTATTTATTCATGCATTCATTCAGGTGCTTTAAAATAAAAAAATAAAGTATATTCCTCTGGATTATCCCCAGCGGCTACTGTTCTGATGGTGCCCTGTCCCGCTGCTCACTGCTTCTTTCTCTGACATGCCGAAACAGAAGGAAATGCCCACTAGAGAGCCACTGGCTGGGTTGGATTCCCTGGGGGGTGGGGATCAAATCATTGCTCTTTTTTTATTCATTTTTATTTCAATGAGAGCTGCCATGAAAAACTACACTAAGAAATGACACCTTTTATTATGCCTTTTTTGTGCTTAATTATTATTATTTTTTTGGGAAACCAGATGTTTGCCCACGCACTCAGCCATTGCTTACTGGGTCACCTGTCGAGGGTGTGGTGTTGGCTAATTTGTTTGGTGCATTTATTGGAACCAACTTAATAAATGTACTAAATGAAATATGGGGGAAAAATAGTGCAACATATGCATAATATTCTATGGTAAATTCTCTGGTGTTAATTTTTTAATTTTCTGGTATGAGATGATTCACATGAGAACCACTGTGCGTCAATCAGGAAAAGCTGGAGGATTAATGGACCATTATTAATGATACTGTAACACCGGGAGTTAGCACAGATGCATCATAGTTTCAGCCCCGTAGAAGGCCGCCTTGGTTGCGTAAAGCAAATGGGCGCACTTTACACCACTGGCAATTGTAAGGTGTCCAAAAGAAATGGTGTATCATGAAATAAATACAGATATCTAAGCTAAGTAGCTAATTGCTAGAAAGAAGATGACTCTATAAGGACCTGTTACACTGCACATTCGTGCCAACAAGTTTTATAACCAAAATCTATATCCAAGGCCGTTTTGCATAATCTAGTTTCTGTGTGTCCGTCACTTTACCGACATGCAACTATGGTAATCTCCCCAAAAGAGCTCTATAGATGGCGCTACAACAGTACAAATTACAAGAACAGTCTTGTTTACCCCATCTAAAACATAACTTATTAGATATTAAAAAACTCTTTAAAAACACCTATATTGCACGACTATAAATATTGATGAGTGCCACAGGGCTGAATAGTGTATACCTCAATGGTGCTTATAACTGTACACTGTATTGCACAACCCCATCGGCCTCTTCTATTGTCTTTAAAATATTAACACACCTAGCCATCCCGCCATGTTTTGCTCAGCTGAGTGTCTTCAGAGGTCTGGTTTAACTGAGCCATTAGCCCAGACCTCTGAAGACGCTCGGCTGAGAAAAACATGTCAGGGGGGCCAGGTGTGTTAATATTTTAAAGTATAGTTTCACCAGAGTACCTAAAACAGGTGGTTGGACGGGACTGATATCAATTTGCTAAGGCAATAGAAGTGGCCGATAGGGTTGTGCAATACAGTGTACAGTTATAAGCACCATTGAGGTATGCACTATTAAGTCCTGTGGCACACATCTATATTTATACTCTGGTGACTAGAGATGAGCGAACTTACAGTAAATTCGATTCGTCACAAACTTCGGCAGTTGATGACTTTTCCTGCATAAATTAGTTCAGCTTTCCGGTGCTCCCGTGGGCTGGAAAAGGTGGATACAGTCCTAGGAGACTCTTTCCTAGGACTGTATCCACCTTTTCCAGCCCACCGGAGCATCGGAAAGCTGAACTGATTTATGCAGGAAAAGTCATCAACTGCCGAGCCGAGAAGTTCGTGACAAATCGAATTTATTGTAAGTTCGCTCATCTCTACTGGTGACCTAAGTATATTCAAAGAGTTTTTGTGCAAGTATTTTTTTTTTTTTTTTAAATAAATATCTAATATGTTTTAGGTGGGGTAAACAAGAGGGTAGTGGGATCTCATTTCACTGGGATCTCGAGTAATTTGAAGTTGTTAACTTCTGCTACAACAGTACAGAATGCAGCGCAATAGTCACAGCCAAAAACGTTGGCGCTAACTTACATAAACAATAAAGGCTGAAAGTTGTGTGCTTCATAATGAAAGTCTATCTTTGCCAAACCGTCTACAGTGAGAAAAGATATCTTTTACAGAAAATAAACTACTTCAGAAGCGTTTTTTACATACATGGAGGGACATATACAAAACATTTTTATTTAAAGAGAAACGTGCAAAATGATTGGTGTGAAATGCAATAAAAAGCGGTAAGAAAATCAAAGAAATTTACATAAAAAAAGTAAAAGCTTACACGATGCACTCATGTCTTGAAAAAGTGGGCACAATGTGGGATTTCTTATAGATTACAGGACACTTTCAAAGTACTGTACTTACAAATAGAGATGAGCGAAGTTACAGTGATTTGATTCGTCACGAACTTCTCGGCTCGGCGGTTGCTGACTTTATCCTGCATAAATGAGTTCAGCTTTCAGGTGCTCCGGTGGCTGGAAAAGGTGGATACAGTCCTAGGAAAGAGTCTCCAGCCCACCGGAGCACCTGAAAGCTGAACTCATTTATGCAGGATAAAGTCAGCAACCGCCGAGCCGAGAAGTTCATGACGAATCGAATCACTGTAACTTCGCTCATCTCTACTTACAAATACACGAATTTTGGTGCAAAGTTCACGCTACCTTTGAAATGGAGTGAAATTGTAAAACACTTAGATTTTTTCCCTTCAAGGCTATACACTGCATTTTTAAACTTGACATTGCAAACTACTATCACTAATATTTTTACAGCAAATAACCAAATTTGCTGCAAAAATGATGCCTTATACCAAGGTAAACTTCACTGGATTCAATTTTGGAATATAATGGTAAAAACACTGCAGTACCAATATGGTACAGCAACAGTACCGCAAAAAAAATAAAAAAATAAAAAAAAATTATAAAAATAAAAAAATAAAAAAAACTTGGGGGGGGGGGGTCTTCACTTATTTGGCTGTTTTTAGCAGGTGTGCTCTCACTCAGATTCAGATTATGAGGTTTCAGAAAAATCTTTTTCGGTAGATCTTTGAACCATCTTACAACACAACGTTACATGTGATTTTAAATTTTTCATTTTGGTGGAAAATGTTAAAAAACGGGCGCTAGACCAAAACCTCACATATTTTCAAAGGAACCGAAGTGAACTATGAAAATGTGGGGAGAAAGATAAAAGGCATGAACAAGATTACTGTAACATAAATTACACACGTCTTTGAATATGTCCCCCCAGTATTTTATACAAAAGTATGCAAGATTCTGTGCAACCCACGGACAAATTACATGGTTATCTCCTTTTTTAAGTCTGTTGAAACCTTAGTTGTGCTTTCCATGGAAAGTATACATCAGTAACCTGTCAAAAGGCATGTCAATGTATACATCCAAAGACAGGCCAAGGTCCAATTTTCAGAATACATGCGTGTTTGAGCCCAAAAACACATACATTGGAAAAGTTACTGGAACAAGTCACTAGCTGGCTATGTTTGTGCCATTAAAGTCAATGGGGCACGTGCCAGTTTGAGTACAGAAACGACAGCATGCCATTTTGATAGATTGCCGACTTCTATGTGCCACAGAAGTAGAAACCAGCCTAACAATCATCCAACGCAACTTATGCAGTGAATGAGGACATCACATATTCCTGCATAGTATATACAGGGGTTAAATCATATCTCATTGCTAGGATATGCCATCACTTTATAATCGGTGGTGGGCTTCTTGAATGCCCATTGATCTTGAAAATTAAGGGGATGCAACACAGGGTGATGCTGCACCATTTTTTCCTGCACAGCGGCCCCAGGCCACCCAGCTCTCCAGGATACTGCAGCACATTCCTATTTACTTACTTGAACAGGGATGCCATGCAGGTTCATGCTTACAATCAGAGCGGTATACACTAGCATTATGATATCACTTGAGAAGATGAGGATACTCCTTTAATAGTTTGTGTCGATACCCCGGGGTCTTAAAGGGGTACTCTATAACTGATGCCGGAAAATAACACAGATTTGTAAATTACTTCTATTAAAAAAATCTTTTGCCTTCCAGTACTTTTTAGCAGCTGTATGCTGAATTTCTTTTTGAATTTCTTTTTTGCCTTGTCCACAGTGCTCTCTGCTGACACCTGATGCCCTCTGTAGCATACAGCTGCTAAAAAGTACTGGAAGGGTAAAGATTTTTTTTTAATAGAAGTAATTTACAAATCTGTTTAACTTTCTGGCATCAGTTCATAAAAAATAAAAAATAAAGTTTTCCATCAGAGTACCCCTTTAAGCTTTAACCCAGTAAGGGCATCATCTGCACAGATCTGTACTTGTTTGGGTTTCCTTGTAACAATTAAGGTTTTTTTTTCCCCCCACACTTTAAAACATTGTAGACCAGTTGTCTTTAAGCTGTGGACCTCCAGATGTTGCAAAGCTACAGCCGTTGGCAGTCTGGACATGCTGGAAGTATGTAGTTTTGCAAAAGCTGGAGGGCCACAGTTTTGAGACCACTGTTGCAGACTAAATACACATCTCCCAACAGTCCTTGCATGAAAGTCCCGCAAAGTGCGTCAGAAAAAGAGACGGACTGTAAAGTTACATAAAAATTGGTATAGATTCAAGAGAGTATACCCGGCGCCGCTTAGAGCCTCTACGCTAGTGTTTCCAAACCAGGGTGCCTCCAGGTGTTGCAAAACTACAACTCCCAGAATGCCCGGACAGCCAAAGACTGTCCAGGCATGCTGAGAGTTGTAGTTTTGCAACATCTGGGAGGCACCCTGGTTGGGAAACACTGCTCTACGCTATGCTCGTTCACAAGGTGCAGTACTGAGGCAACTGTGTCAAGCCTGCCTGGGTGGTGCTCACGTTAATAGGTAAGATGCAGTAAATGTTCACACCCCGGAATTGTAGCTGAATCTCCGCTCGCGGAATTCAACGAGCAGAGATTCAGCCTGGCAGCCGGCGGAGGCGGTAGGACCGCGCGGCACGGCGCCGTCACCATTGACAGCTATGCAGTGCTCGCGAACTTCCGCGCAAAGAATGAACATGCTCTTTCTTTGCTTGGAACAATTTCAGCGGCAGAAATGTCCGCCGCTGGAATTTCGCAGTGTGAACGGGTCTTGTTGATGACCCATTTACACAGATGCCAACGTTCACTGTGCGGAATTTTACTCGCGGAATCCACAGGGATTCCCCAGTGTGAACATACCCTTAAGAAACAAAGCAGAATGGAGGGACTCACCAGAACCTCAGAATGCTTTATTCTATCATATCAAGGTATGAGGTCCAGGAGGGCTGGGGAGGGGACAGAGCTGGTAGCGTGGAACTGGCGACAAATCGTTTCGATACTCCTGTACCTCATACTTTGATATGATGGAACAAAGCATTGTGAAGCCATCAAGCAGTGAGTCGCTCCGTTCTGCTTTGTATCTTTATGCTATTTACATAAGAAGAGACATTACCGTGTCATTTTGTGGAGTATGGCTTAAAGGGGTACTCTTTCCCTAGACATATTATCCCCTATCCAAAAGGATAGGGGATAAGATATCTGATCGCAGGGGGCCCTCAGCTGGGACCCTCGCGATCTCTGTGCAGCACCCGGCATTCATTTAGAACGCTGGATGCGGGGGTCATGATGTCACGGCCACGCCCCTTGTCACGCCACGCTCCCTCAATGCAAGTCTATATATCTCCCACAGACTTGCATTGAGGGAGCGTGGCGTGACATCACAAGGGGTGTGGCCGTGACGTCACGACCCCCGGCACCCATTCTAAGCCTTCTGAACAGATTATTTGGGAGATATATAGGTGAAGGTGAAGAGTGTGAGAAATGAAGTTATCTTGTCCATCTGGGTCAGGAATGGACTCGAGTGACTACATTTTCTGTATGACGCTGCAGAATCATGTGGTTGTTATACTGGAAATAAATATCGAAAACATTTTATACACATTTCCATATTTCCAGAGACATTGAACATTTTTTTTTTCTAACCAGATTCTCATGACCCTTGAAGTACAGAAGTGACTTGGAATGTCCCCAGCTGGACTGTCCATGGAAGCGTCTGTATACACATCAGGTGCTAGAGCAGTATACACACCTGTGATTTTAGCGGTCTTCTCTTCCTGGTTAACTCTATTCTCCTCATCATCCTCATTGTCTTCCTCAAAGTCATCCAGGTTTCCTATGTCCGCTTGCTTCATGCTCATCAGACTGGCAAGGCTCTGCATATCTTCATCCCTGGAAGACAGAAGCAAACGCCATTTATACCTTCCCGAAAATAAGAATCACAGTTCCATCAAGGTATGACATGCCCCAAGGATGCGAGCATAAGAAGACTTTGCCGCTCAAAATCTTTGGACGGTTTTACGCCATACTTGACAGTTTTTAAAATGGGGCGTGGCCTCTCAAAAACCAAAAAAAAAAAATACAAAGAAAATACAAAAAAAAAAATAATAATAATAAACTGGTGCATGGTCGTTTCATGATGTACCACAGGGTAAAAACAATGTAGGGAAAATGCGCCATTTTACATTCCTGTACTGTTGTTCTTCCCCATGGATCTGATTACTTCCTGGTTTCCTCCCTGAACTGTGAACCCGCTGTTGCCAGGCAACAGAGCTCACACTTTCCCACAATCCCCCTTGCTTACATGTGTAATGGAGACCAATTAACCCAGTACTTCCAGGACAGACCTCAGATTGCAGTTGAACTAAGCCTGTGCGACCTCTTTAACCTCACAGTGACCACAATTCTGTTTTCTTGGGGGTTGGGGAGAGAATGAAAATATAGAACGTCGTTTTTTTAAATAAATTTACAAATATGAAATATGTCATCACATTCCAAGACCCATAATGTCTATTTTTTTCTTGACAAAGCTGCATTTTACTGTAGTTTTACTGATTATTGTATTATTGTTATCATTTTATTTTTTTACTTTGCTTTTTTTTTTACTTTTAATTTTATTAAACAATTTTTTTTTTTACTTTTTGACTTTCACCAGTGATCTTCTGATCGCTCATATAATATACAGTGGTCCCTCAAGTTACAATATTAATTGGTCCCAGGACGACCATTGTATGTTGAAACCAATGTATGCTGAGACCAGAACTCTATGGAAACCTGGTAATTGGTTCTGAAGCCACCAAAATGTCATCCAAAAATAGAAAAAAGTGAGGATTAAAGAAAAATAAGTAGATAACTAATATAGATAAAGCAAATCCTTCCATATAAAAGTAAGAAAGATCTGCTGGAAGCTGTAATCACTGTCTATGTCAGTGTTTCCCAACCAGGGTGCCTCCAGCTGTTGCAAAACTACAACTCCCAGCATGCCCGGACAGCCGTTGGCTGTCCGGGCATGCTGGGAGTTGTAGTTTTGCAACAGCTGGAGGCCCCCTGGTTGGGAACCAATGGTTTATGTAGAGGACAGGAGCTTCTTCAGGGTCCTATACAGTACACACAGTGTCCCAAATGGAGCCGCCCTTACTTGGTGTCCAAAGGAGCAACTAACCCTGGCACAGGTAAGGAGTAGTACAGAACTTGTAGTTCCTCCCTGTACTGTAGGGGGCGCTACCAGACAGCCAGTCAGTGCATTCACTTCAGTAATACAGGTGATTTACCAGTAAAATGCCCATTCTGATTGGTCAGTTCCTCCAGTTGTGACACATTTCACAGATCTGGACTGTCTGTAGCATTGTATGTTGAGTCTGGTTTCAAGTTACAATGGTCCAGAAAAAAACATTGTATGTTGAAACTATTGTATGTTGAGGCCATTGTAAGTTGAGGGATCACTGTACTGTACTACTACTAATTTAGTGCAGTGTATTATGCAGCATTATGCAGACAGGCAACGTATAGAGCCATATCTCTGGCACAGCTCTATGCAGGCACATCCAGGCTTTTACAAGACCATGACTGCCATGGAAACCCCTCGGTACCTGGCTATGATGTCACCAGGTTAGGAGACACATAGCAGCATATAATGGGCTAAACTGCCAGGAATGGAGGCTTTTGTCGTTCAGGGTCTCAATGCGGAGACCTTTACCGATCAGGAAAACAAGCCCCATAGACTTATAACAGAGCAGTGAGACATAGATCCCTGAGAGTGGGGAAATTAACCAGGGTAAATCAAAGCAGCAACATGAAGGAATAAAAGATATATACATATGCATAACTTCACATAATGCATAAGTTTAGACCTTTCTATCTTCTTGGTCAAACCACTTAAAGGGGCACTCCGCCCCTAGACATCTTATCCCCTATCCAAAGGATAAGGCATAAGATGTCAGATCGCCGCAGTCCCGCTGCTGGGGAGCCCCGGGATCACCGCTGCAGCACTGCGCTATCATTACAGCACAGAGCGAGTTTGTGACGTCACAGCCCGCCCCTTTCAACACAAGTCTATGGGAGGGGGCGCGGCGGTCGTCACGCCCCCTGCCATAGACTTGCATTAAGGGGACGGGCCGTGATGTCACGAGGGGCGGAGCCATGACGTCACGCGGCTCCGTCCCCTGTATCGCCCATCATTACGCACAGAGCAAAGTCGCTCTGTGCTGTAATGATAGCGCGGTGCCGCAGCGTGGATCTCGGGGCTCCCCAGTAGCGGGACCGTGGCGATCTGACATCTTATCCCCTAAGATAAGATGTCTAGGGGCGGAGTACCCCTTGAAGGCTGGCATTACTCTTGGCGTTTTTGAAAAAATGCCCCCCCCCCCAAAAAAAAAAAAAAAAATTAGATAAGATTAGACATAATCTTATCTAACATAATATATTAACGCACTCAAGATAACCATGGCTACATTGGTCTATAGGCTGCAGATGTATTCGGGAGACAGGGCCTGTTAGGTATAAGTGTCCTATTTACCTCATTATTTTCCTTTTTTTCTCTCTTTATATGTAAACACAAAAAAATCCCACCTCATAAGCAGCAATTTTATATGGTCATAATAATCAGACGTCTGCTTTCAAAGAAGCCATTATTCTACCAAATGGTTACAAAGCGGGGGAACATTTGTATTGTGCAATATGCAAGAAAGAATATTATTACGCAGCAGGGTTACAGTGTTGGCTATTTGTAAAAATATCTGTTACTGACGCCGAAAGAGAAATAGTGGTTTTGTATTTTTTTCTTTTTTATTAAGAGAAATGATCTGTCCCAGAGAGGGAACAAATAATACCCTATCTGCATTTTGATGGCTTGCTCGCAATTTAATGATATATTTGTGTAATTGGCATTCCGCACAATTCACACTCACAATGTGTACTATAGTGCTGCGGATTAACACTGGACATTGAAATAGACTTTTCTCTGCCTCCCAAGGAATCTGCACATTTTAATACCCGTGGAGATGATTGCAGGATAGAATACAATTAAATGTTGTCAGGCAACAAAACTAAACTTTGGTAATGTGGTAAAATAAAAGAGAAAAGAAAAGAGAAAAAAGGGGATAAAAAGAAATGACTGTAATACAAAAAAGCTGAAATATACAAATAAAAAAATAGTTCAAAACAAAAAGGCCTGATTTTTTTTTCTTACAGTAATTGAATGCAGCCCGTTCAGAAATTCAAAATAGCCCATTTATAGAAATTATCATTGCCCTCCCCCATTTAATGTACTTACAGCTGGCGCTCCAAGGCCTCTATGGGAACAACCATCATCCGCTAAATACCGTCCATCTAATATTCAGTAAAATAACAGCAAAATACCATTTTGGCATTGGAGTTAGACTTACGTAGCTTTGCCTTCTCTGAGGAAAATGCAAGATAAGGAGAACTGCAGAGTGGCGGACACAACCTTTTTGGATAGGGGCTTGAATTTTAGCTTGACATCAGTTTGGGTAGGCATAGGGCTTGCGTATTGCTTCATGTTGATGTTGCTGGTTGCAAGAGCTTTCCGACGACCAGATGGAGATTCCTACAAAGGAAATGCATATAAATATTAGCAAGAAATTCAACAACTTTGTGGGTATAAGGAAAACGCCAACTTATGCTCCAAATGTTCCCAAATAAATCAATAGAAAAGAAAGGATTGTCCAGCGAAGCGAAAGCTCGAATGCAAATTTTCTTTATTCTGACACGGCAGCACAGGTAAAATGAACAGCAGTGACGCGTTTCGACCGCCTAGAGGCGATCTTAGTCATACTGGCACAGGATTCATATTGTAGGATATCCTGTATAGGGGAGGCGCTCAAGAAACTGAAAGTCCCCTATCCTGCAAAAGAGGGTCTATAACGTATCTACAAAGTATGTATAAGATCTACAATCACATTATATACCATATAATATTAACAAATATTGCAAACAGAACAAGAAACAAAGCAAAGACATATGCATCATGGAAATACATTACTAGTAAAAATTCTATAAAACAAAGCAATATGTAGCACTTCAGACCACCACCTACAGAAAATTGGGTTCATATTGTTCAAGGGGCTAAGACAACACTAAACTTTGGTTACACTATATTTGGGAGCAATTTAGAAGGGTCCCATTGGCCAGATAAGTCACCTGGTTCACCTTTGCATACAACAAGGTCCATGACAACAGGTTTCAAGTGACAAGTACATAGAAAATATCAATAACTTAAGCAAAGCATAACAGTTTATAATATAGAGTCCTGAGGAATGAGGGCCCAAAACGGACATTGAAACAGCATCTGCCACACAGGATGGGCAGAGTACAGAAAAACACGTTATTCTGTACTTGGTCACCACATAACAAATAACTGATTTCTTATGTGGGCTTGTGAAAAAAGTTGTTGCCACCCTAAAATGGGCTCCATTCTTCACTGTATGCAGTAAAATGTGTGCAGTACAGTTCCAGCAGAAAATTATATTTCGGCTGCCCAGGCATGCTGGGAGTTGTAGTTTTGCTACAGCTGGAGGCACACTGGTTGGGAAACACTGCCTTACACAAACAGTCCGTATATCACCCAACATATGTGTTTATAGAGTACAGTCTCACTAAACTATAGGTGTATGCTGTCATTTTTAGAGACCCGCTGGATTTCCATATGAAGCTTTCCACCACTGTCTCTGCTGTGGCGGCAGCAGGGGACTTTTTCCCATAGGAGAGGGACTGGATCACATCATCAACCATCCTGCATTGTGTAAGGTTTCCAAAACCTTCTTTCTCAGACATGATCTGTTGATCCCACATCGTTCATAAATCTGCTAAGTGTCCGTTTTACATTTTTATAAACTAGGTGCGAACAGAGACGAACTGAACATGTGCAAATCACCTTCACCATTAAAAACAATGAACATCTAGACCTTAATAAATACAGGAACTACAAGTACCAGAGAGCTACGCATTATTAAGATTAGTTTATTTGGATGAGGCATTACCGATGGTAATGGAATTGTTAAGCAGAGATGCTAGTTTATCTAATTCTAAAACATCCTTTATTTTGGGTCTGTTGGAGAGCATAATGAAGAAAAACTAGTCATGGCCGTAAATGTTGGCACCCCTGAAATTTTTCTAGAAAATGAAGTATTTCTCACAGAAAAGGATTGCAATAACACATGTTTTGCTATACACATTTTTATTTCTTTTGTGTGTATTGGAACTAAACCAAAAAAGGGAGGGAAAAAAAAGCTAAATTGTGGAAAAATAAGATTTTTTTCAAGCATGTGATGCTCCTTTAAACTCACCTGGGGCAAGTAACAGGTGTGGGCAATATAAAAATCACACCTGAAAACAGATAAAAAGGAGAGAAGTTCGCTTAGTCTTTGTATTGTGCATCTGTGTGTGCCACACTAAGCATGGACAACAGAAAGAGGAGAAGAGAACTGTCTGAGGACTTGAGAACCAAAATTGTGGAAAAATATCAACAATCTCAAGGTTACAAGTCCATCTCCAGAGATCTAGATTTGCCTTTGTCCACAGTGTGCAACATTATCAATAAGTTTGCAACCGATAGCACTGTAGCTAATCTCCCTGGGCGTAGATGGAAGAGAAAAATTGATGAAAGGTGTCAACGCATGATAGTCCGGATGGTGGATAAGCAGCCCCAAACAAGTTCCAAAGATATTCAAGCTGCCCTGCAGGCTCAGGGAGCATCAGTGTCAATGCAAACTATCCGTCGACATTTAAATGAAATGAAACTCTATGGCAGGAGACCAAGGAGGACCCCACTGCTTACACAGAGACATAAAAAAAGCAAGACTACATTTTGCCAAAATGAACTTGAGTAAGCCAAAATTCTTCTGGGAAAACATCTTGTGGACAGATGAGACCAAGATAGAGCTTTTTGGTAAAGCACATCATTCTACTGTTTACCAAAAATGAAATGAGGCCTACAAAGAAAAGAACACAGTACCTACAGTGAAATATGGTGGAGGTTCAATGATGTTTTGGGGTTGTTTTGCTGCCTCTGGCACTGGGTGCCATGAATGTGTGCAAGGCATCATGAAATCTGAGGATTACCAATGGATTTTGGGTCGCACTGTACAGTCCAGTGTTAGAAAGCTGGGTTTGCGTCCGAGATCTTTGGTCTTCCAGCAGGACAATGACCCCAAACATACGTAAAAAAAAAAACAGAAATGGATGGCAACAAAGCGCTGGAGAGTTCTGAAGTGGCAGCAATGAGTCCAGATCTAAATACCATTGAACACCTGTGGAGGGATCTAAAAATTGCTGTTGGGAAAAGGCGCCTTCCAATAAGAGAGACCTGGAGCAGTTTGTAAAGGAAGAGTGGTCCAACATTCCGGCTGAGAGGCGTAAGAAGCTTATTGATGGTTATAGGAAGCGACAGATTTCAGTAATTTTTTCCAAAGGGTTTGCAACCAAATACTATGTTAAGGGTGCCAATAATTTTGTCCAGCCCATTTTTGGAGTTTGGTGTGACATTATGTCCAATTTGCTTTTTTTCCTCCCTTTTTTGGTTTAGTTCCAATACACACAAAGTGGAATAAACATGTGTATAGCAAAACATGTGTTACTGCAACCCTTTTCTGTGAGAAAACTTAATTTTATAGAAAAATTTCAGGGGTGCCAACATTTACGGCTATGAGTGTACCTTCAATTTGGAGAGGAACATTATCTGCAGTTATAGGGAGTAAGTATGGGGTCACTTGTAGCTCCAAGTATAACTAACATATTTAGGAGTCATATTTAGGAGCTTGTGTGAGCAGCTGGTCCCTAGAAGGGACAGCATACACCTCTGGTTTGAAGATACATTGAAGTCTATAAGACACATATGCTGGGTGTTTATAAAAAATGCTAAATTAATTTCTACTGAAAAAAATTGCATCTAAAGTGACGTGTTATGTGAATTGCATGGTTTAAAGCTACCATTGATTTTAACGGAAGCATTGGAGGACTAATACACATGTAATACGGCATTTGGCATGTCTCCTGCATCTATCAAGAATGTATGGAAAATCCTGTCAAAATGCAATAACTGTAGTATCCCATTAACATTTTTTTTTCTTGCGCAATTGATGAATAAGTATACGGAGCAGTTTTACACTGGGTAATACAGTATATACCTTACTAGAGTCCACCATTAAATTCAGCTGGAAATCCAACAAACTTTTATGCTAATGAAAGAAGTCCCCAACATTATAATAAAATCCCTCTATTGTTCCGGCTGGTTATGTAACATGACCACTCACATTAAAGTGAAGGAAGAGGTTCTCTAATGTACACACTTACAAGGATCTTAAACCCGTTTTACAAGTCTGTCATTCGTTCAAATATTAATACAAGGTGAAGAGTTCAATTTGTACAGAAATGAGAACAGGCGGCCATTGTGGAGCACCCCCGCTGCTCTTACTGTCAGATGTCGCCTTTGAAGATCTACCGTACATGGAATGACTATGTCTATTGGATGCTCCGGCTATGTAAGGTCAGGGAGTGCTGGACCTGAGGTCAGGGAGAGGTGCACTTAACAGGTCAAAAGATATCACCGTAAGGTATCAAAAACACAGTCACATGCTTGTCCGATATTTGACATTATTTTGAAACTTCAAACCAAATGAGATTTTCTAGCTACCCAAATGCAAGCTATGAAGAAACATTTACTGTATGAACCCCCATACAGCCCTACAACAAATACAGTATGCACTACACCTACAGCCCTACAATGTATACTATATATTCCCCATCTACAGCCCTACAATGTATACAATATATTCCCCATCTACAGCCCAACAATGTATACAATATATTCCCCACCTACAGCCCAACAATGTATACAATATATTCCCCACCTACAGCCCTACAATGTATACTATATATTCCCCATCTACAGCCCTACAATGTATACTATATGTTCTCCTCCTACAGCCCTACAATGTATACTTTATGTTCCCCATCTACAGCCCTACAATGTATACTATATGTTCCCCATTTACAGCCCTACAATGTATACTATATATTCCCCTCCTACAGCCCTACAACGTATACTATATGTTCTCCTCCTACAGCCCAACAATGTATACAATATATTCCCCACCTACAGCCCAACAATGTATACAATATATTCCCCACCTACAGCCCTACAATGTATACTATATATTCCCCATCTACAGCCCTACAATGTATACTATATGTTCTCCTCCTACAGCCCTACAATGTATACTTTATGTTCCCCATCTACAGCCCTACAATGTATACTATATGTTCCCCATTTACAGCCCTACAATGTATACTATATATTCCCCACCTACAGCCCTACAACGTATACTGTATGTAAACACCCCACCCCCCTAACACCCTACAACGTATACTGTATGCACCACACCTACAGCCCTACAATGTATACTATATATTCCCCACCTACAGCCCTACAACGTATACTGTATGTAAACACCCCACCCCCCCTAACACCCTACAACGTATACTGTATGCACCACACCTACAGCCCTACAATGTATATAAAACTTACAATGTAAATCTGGCACCCAGACAGGCCAAGAAAGTGTTGCAATCTGGGGGGGAATTTCCTGAGAAACCCTTGCTGTGTGTAGGGAGCATTATCCTGCTGAAAAATGGTAACTGGAAGCCCTGGATGAGAGGCAGAACATGTGGCGGCAGGGCATCCTGCACATACGTATGAGCTGTTCGTGTCTGTATTACTACTACCGTGTTTTCCCGAAAATAAACCCTACCCCGAAAGTAAGCCCTAGCAGGATTATCAGAGTGGGCTGCAATATAAGCCCTACCCCAAAAATAAGACCTAGGCCACGGGTAATCAACTGGCGGACCGTGGTCCAGATATCAACCATGGCCGCCAGTAATGCCCGCAGACCAGACCCCCCCCCCCCCTGCTCACCTCCTTAAGCTGGTCGCGGCAAGTTACCGTAATTGAGCCGGGGCACTTTAAATGTCTGTGCGTATGTACGGCCGACGTGTCCCTGCCCCTGGCTGCTAAGCAACAGGCAACAGAAGGAGATCCCGTACAGTACAAGTTGCGGACGCTACGGGACGGACGAAGGTGGGGAAGTGCTGGTCTCCGCTGGGGATGAAATGTGTAAGGTACCGTAGTTTATTATGGCAGAGGGGTGGGGGGCACTGTAGGAGTGTGGAGGACGACGGGGGAAGGGGACGATGGGGGGCTGTAGCAGTGTGGAGGATGGGGGGGGGGGCTGCAGCAGTGTGGAGGATGGGAGGCTGCAGCAGTGTGGAGGATGGGGGGCTGCAGCAGTGTGGAGGATGGGCGGGCTGCAGCAGTGTGGAGGATGGGGGGGGCTGCAGCAGTGTGGAGGATGGGGGGCTGCAGCAGTGTGGAGGATGGGGGGCTGCAGCAGTGTGGAGGATGGGGGGCTGTAGCAGTGTGGAGGATGGGGGGCTGTAGCAGTGTGGAAGATGGAGGGGCTGTAGCAGTGTGGAAGATAAGGGGGGGGGGGGGGTGCGGCATCCTCCACACTGCTACAGCCCCCCATAAATAAATAAGCCCTACCCTGAAAATAAACCTTAGTGTGTTTTTTGGAACTAAAATGAATATAAGACCCGGTCTTATTTTCTGAGAGACATGGGTGTGTTATATTTATTTATGTGTACAAAAGAGAGAATATCGCTGGTACAGTGGTTCCCTTGTTGAGAGAGAGGGGGAGAGAGAGAGAGGGGGGGGGAGGGAGAGAGAGAGAGAGAGAGAGAGAGAGAGGGGGGGGGAGAGAGAGAGAGAGAGAGAGAGAGAGGGGGGGGAGAGAGAGAGAGAGAGGGGGGGGGGAGAGAGAGAGAGAGAGAGAGAGAGGGGGGGGGGAGAGAGAGAGAGAGAGAGAGAGGGGGGGAGAGAGAGAGAGAGAGGGAGGGGGGGGGAGAGAGAGAGAGAGAGAGAGAGAGAGAGAGAGAGAGAGAGAGAGAGAGAGAGAAAGAGAGAGAAAGAGAGAGAGAGAGAGAGAAAGAGATCCTTCACTGCATCTTTTTTTTAATGAAGAAATGAAATAAAGGACAGTTTTTAAACAACAAGATGGCTCTCTCCCATGTATAGGAAGCTTTTGCAGACTTGGTGATCTTTAGAGGTGAAATATATCAAATGTATGCAGACAAAGAGTTAAGAAGTCTTGCATGATCGGTAACAAGATAAAAGTTACTCTTCCTTTAAACCTGGGGGGACAGTATTCACTAGACCATAGACAGAGTCATCTGAAGGAGTCAATTAACTTGAACAATAGGTTAAACAAGGCTGCTGCAGGTTCACGCACTCACAGCAAACCCAGGCGAAATGTGTTACTCAACGTGTTTAGATGACAACTCAATTACCCTGGAAAAAGACAAGTCATGACCCGCGATACCTCACGTCTGGGAGGACGTTTATAAACTGGAGCCTGCAACACAGAGCAAAAAACATTCACGTAAATCGGGCTGGGGAAGAATGAACTGACTCAACTGGCAAAGCTTGCTGGGAGATACAATTCCACATACACCAGAGTCACATCTACCTATATCTAATAAAGGTGGATAAACATCTGTTTGTGAAAAAAGTTAACCCATTTTTACCTTAAGGACCAGGCCAATTTTATTTTAGCGTTTTTGTTTTTTCCTCTTCGCCTTCTCAAATCCATAACTCTTATATTTCCATCTACAGACCCATATAAGGGCTTGTTCTTTGCGTGACCAATTGTACTTTGTAATGAAACCTCTCATTTTACCATAAAATGTATGGCGAACCCCCAAAAAATTTTATAGGGAGGAAATTTAAATGAAAACCACTATTTTGCCCGTTTTGGAGGGTTTCGTTTTCACACTGTACACTTTACGGTAAAAATGACATGTGTTCTTTATTCTGTGGGTCAATAAGATTAAAATGATACTTAGATTTTTTTTAAGCGGTACAAAAATATCAAAAACTTTTTGTACAAATCCAATTATCTAAAATCGCCCTATTTTGACCAATAGGAGCCAATAGGATGTGATGGAGGCGGAGCATCTCATTCTATTGCAAATCTCATTCTATGACAATGCACCAGGTCCCCGCTCCAATGCTCACGGTCATACACAGGACGTAAATGTACGTCCTGGTGCGCTAAGTACCTCCGCGCTAAGTACCGCTGCACCAGGACTTACATTTATGTCCGTGGTCGTTAAGGGGTTAAGGGGGTATCCCGCTGCTCAGCGTTTGGAACAAACTGTTTCGAACGCTGGAGCCGGGAGCTCGTGACCTCATAGCCCCGCCCCCTCATTATGTCACGCCCCGCCCCCTCAATACAAGTCTATGGGAGGGGGCATGACAGCCGATGGACCACTGCGGCCTTCGTCATCATCCAAGCCCCCCCCCCCCCTTATTTTTCTACTCACCTCCCCTCGGTGGGAAGGAAGGGTGAGCTGCTGTGGGCCATCTATGCTGCAGGGACCGTCCGGTGGAGAGGGTTAGTCGTTACGGGCTGCCCATTTTCACCGGGGGGATTGGGCCTCTTCTCCGCACCTGCCCCGGACTAGTGATGTTGCCTTGACGACGACGCACAGGGACGTTCATGCGCAGGGAGGTGATGATTAAGGGGGGGGGGGATGATGACGGGGGTCTGGATGATGACGGGGGTCTGGATGACTACATAGGGGGGATGATGTATTTCCCACCCTAGGCTTATAGTCGAGTCAATAACCTTTCCTGGGTTTTTGGGGTGAAATTAGGGGCCTCGGCTTATATTCGGGTCGGCTTATACTTGAGTATACGGTACGTCACATAAAAAAAAAAAAAAGACAGCTACACCGGAATCCACGCTGCCACAATAACATCACTAAGCAGGGACGTGCACACATAGGAGTGAAAGGGGGCTGGAGCCCCTGCCCTTTTCCTCACCTGCCCCTCTAGTGCCCTAAG